>NC_056735.1:681370250-681612750 GCF_019279795.1 Protopterus annectens
CTTCGGTCGGCCGGATTCCAAAGTCTGGGTCTGGCCTCGGCTGGTGTCGCACATCACCCGACGTCATAGCGGCAGTTCTTCGGGTATAAAGGCATCAGCCGACGCCATTTTCCTCAGTGTTTCTTGCCCCAGATGCCAGGTGCCCTCTAGGAAGGCTAAATTTGGATAAATGCAAATGGTTCCAAATAGTAGAGAGCAAACAAAAAATAAGCATGTATGTACATATATACAAACAAATACACCATAATAGATTCCCCCAGCTAGCTACAAGATGGGCAAATACCCTAGGAGTACCACAGAGGGAAGGAGGGTGGTAATCCTGACTGCAGATGCATGCCTATCGGACATCTACATTTATGGTAGGTACAAAACTGTACTATGTCCTTCAAGGATGCATCTGCAGTCCTTACAAATGGGTAGAATACCATAGCCAAACTGGGGGAGGAGGAGAAATAAGATTATGGTGTAGTTAAGATCCCTTGCAAAACAGCAGTGGCAAAACCTGCTCGGGATCTGGAGTATAAAGGTAAATTATAATGCTTGGCAAATGTATGCACGGAGCTCCAAGTAGCAGCCTCTAAAATGTCCTTGGTAGCCACTCCTCGTAAGAAAGCTGTGGTAGTGGCTGTAGCCCTTGTAGAGTGAGGCCTGATATTTTTTGGAGTTTTCTTCCTATGGTAGGAGTAACAAAATCTAATGCAATTTCCTATCCACTTAGAGATTGTCTGTTTTGAGATTGCTTTTCCTTCCATTCCTGTCGCATATGCTACCAGTAGCTGGTCAGTCTTTCTATTGCTCTTGTCCTGTCCAGGTAGTAGCGTAATTGTCTATGTACATCCAAGGTATGCAACAGTCTTTCTCCCCTGTTCTGTGGGTTGGGGAAGAATGTTGGTAGGTGGATAGCTTGATTTAAAGATACCCTGGAGACCACCATTAACAGCAATGTTCTTGGATATTTTACCCTTTCTACTAATATCCAGGATACTTCTGAAGATTCAGAAGAAATCCCAGAAGATCCTTGTGGTGACTCCCTTCTGACCTTGGCAACTGTGGTTGTCTCTCTTTTTTCACAACTGGTGTGGGGCAATTACCAAAATCTTCCTCACAGACTGGATCTACTCTCACAGGAACAGGGCTGCTTGATACACTCAGACATCAATCATTTTCAACTGACTGCCTGGATGATAAGGTCTTTATTCCTTTTAGGTAACTGTTTACTGAGGATGTGCAGCAGGTACTAATGGAGGAAAGAAAGCCTGATACTAAAACATGATATATTAGCAAATGTAAACATCTGTGTGAGTTACTGTCAAATGGTCTTTCTTATTCTTCTGTTGAGGTTCATTTATTGACCATTTCAGCATGTCTGCCCATAGATCCTCCTCTTTCAAGGCAGTTGTATTTTAAAATGCTCTTGAAAGGGGTTTTGTATAAGAGGCCGCTAAGTAAAACAGTGACTCCTCCTTGGGATCTTAATTTTTTGTTACAGAAGGTAACACTTACTCCAGTTGAACCATCTAATCTGGCTGACTTGAGGTTCTTAACATGGAAAACAGTTTTGCTGGTTGATCTGGCCTCTGCAAGAAGTGTATCTGAGTTGCAAGCCCTTATAGTGAGACAGCCCTATATCATTTTCCATAGGGACAGGGTTTTTTGAGAACTAATCCTTCTGTTATGCCTAAAGTGGTACCCAAGTTTTCTTCAAGACAAATTATCCAGTTCCCTGTTTTCTTTACTGAATCTAAAAATAAGGGAGAAATGATACTGCATACCTTGGATGTCCACAGACAACTCAAGTACTATCTTGACACAACTGTATCTCTCAGATCTTCAGAGCAATTGTTTATTTATCGTGAAGGTAAGAAAAAGAGACAATCTGTGTCAAAACTGACTAATTCCAAATCGTTGCCTAAGGCTATTACCTTTTGTTATACTCTCCTTAAAAATCTATTAAAGGCAGGGTCAAGGCCTTCTCCACCAAGGCCTTGGCTTTCTCTATGGCTTTTTGGAAAGGGTTGGATTATAGAAATATTCTACAATCTGTTACTTGGTCATCTGTACATACTTTTACAAAGCACTATAAGCTTGATTCCTTCTCTAGGCCCAGATCAAGAATTCTCCAGTGGTTCCTGGACTCTTCTCCTTCTACCTCACAAATGTACTTAGCTGTGGTAATCTACACATATAGCAAAGGCTCCTGCAGCAGTGACCAATATGATAAACATAGTACAGTTGTGTAAGTTGAACTTACCATAACAGTAGCTGTTCAAATGATCACTGCTGCAGTAATCACAGCCTCCCTCTACCCCCTTGTATTTTGGTGTGTTTTTTTTAAGATTTGTTGTTCCTACAGTGCTCAGCCTCCCTCTTTCTCCTGACAGGAGAGCTGTGAAGGGCATTGCACCCAAACTTTTCTTTAATCAGTTCAACTCGAGCTGCTTGACAGTTTGGTTATATAGAAGGTGCCCTGAGGCTTTGAAATCTGTCCAGTCATTATATCCTTGGCAGGATATAACCCATATAGCTAAGGCTATTGCAGCAGTGATTACTCAAATATTTGCTGTTATGGTAAGTTCAACTTACACCTGTACTTTCCCAACCCAAGCCCTCGTACCCTAACTCTAAACCTCCACTAAGCTTCCTAACCATAAAGTCTGCAATTGCACCCTAAACCTAAAACTGAACTGCAACTCCTTCCTCTAAACTTAAATTTCCTGATTACTTCCTAACCATAAAATCCTTCTCCCACTCCCTAACCATAAAATCCCTTTCTACTTGCTCCCCACAGCTGCTACATTTACCTCACTCAAACTTGAATAATGTGTTTGAGTAAAGTATGGCAGCTGTTTGCCCAAACTCATATTTAGGTTTGAGCATGAGCAGCAGCTTACACAAGCTACAAATGCTCAAGTCCCTGGCTTCAATAAAGTGATTTTTGAGCACTTGGAAATTGAGTACTTCTAGCAGAACCAGTGATATTTATGTGTTTGAGTACTAGTAGTGGTTCAACGGTCCCATGTCACATGTCTTTACCAAGTAAAGATAAATAACTAAAAAAAGCTGCCAACAGTGCAAAACTTGATTCACTTAGTACCACAGCAGCAAGCCTTCAGTAGTCAGTTATTTTTTCTTTTTGTAATTTTTTTTGTCCCCTTTGAAACTTCATTTAACTGGCCTTACCTTCAGTGTCCCATGTCCATGCCACATCTACCAGATTCACCCACCCCCTGGACTTACTGCAGTATTGCTGGGTCTGGTCTTGGATCCTAAGGGTATCCTGGGGGCTTGAACATCTACGCTTCTTTCGTTGGGGAGTTCTTTTTATGCTTGACTCCCACTCCATGCCCTGCCTTCCATGCTTATCAGTTATGTTTGAGAACAACTCCCCTCTTTGAACTATGCCTCCTTTGAGGGTGTGTCATCAACAAATGCCCTTCCACCCAGGACACACATGCATATCCCTCCCTGCTGCTCAGTCATTTGCTATTAATCAAACATGGGTCTACTGGGCCATAGTCAGGGCTTTATCCCTCTATGTCATTGGAGAGGCAGTAGTCAGTTATTGTTGACCTCATTGTGTCCAATGTTTGGATAGCATTCTCACTGACCTGCCTAGATTCATTGACCTGAGTAGTCAATATATTGGACAATAATCTGCTACAGAGTGAGTCATCTATGACAAGACAGAACAAATATAGCAGATTTGTTCATTTAAGAATGCAGTTCACTCATTTCATTCATTCAGGATAGTTCCTTTAAAATAAACAGGATATTCAGCTATTACAAGGCCCATTGATATTTAATCCATGTTATACAGATACTAAGTTCAAACACTGCCAAATGTAAACTTTTCCAGTAAACTAGCAAAATTGGCAGTGTAATAGAAAATGATGGCAGATATATGCTGAGAAAAAGATTACAGTGTACTTCTTTTCATAATGTGAATTGTTTAACATATAAACAATATCCTACTGAAGAGAAAGGCAGGCTTACAGCACTGAAACTATCATACTCTGTAAGACAATGTATCCAGTTCCTCAAGTAAACAAGTAAGTAATATGTGCCCCCTGATGAATGCCTAGGATTTATTTTATTTATTTATTTAATTTTCCATTTGTTTACCGGGAAAGTTGACTTGGAACAAAACCTGATCCAGCATAGCCCCGGGAGAAATTCCCCAGATGCATGTCTTTGTAACATGGAAAGAAACCAGAGCACCCAGAGGAAACCCACATGATTGCAGGGAGGACATGCAGACTCCGCACAGATGGCACTCCAGCTGAGAATCGAATCGGAGAACCTCTTGCTGTGAGGTGACAACAGTATCGCTGTACCACTGCACCGTCCATTCACAAAACCAGACTATACTAGCTGATTTTGCCTCAACAACCAGGATTACTGGTGGTATTCTAGAATTTACTTCTTGAAGAATAGTGTACATTTAAGTAAAAAGCTTGAATAACTAGCTATTCAAAACAATATTAACTGCATGATCAAAAACAACACAGCATAGGTTCTCAGGTCTGATGATTGCTTTGTCTGGAAACACAGTTAAAGAAATCCTTTTGCCATATACATGGTGGAGTAAACACAAAGTGGTGGAGGATTCAGACTGATAGCTATGGTTATTAAACCTCTTCAGGAAAGCTACCTCAGTATGGCAAATGTAAACTTAGAATGCACAAGAAAGTCAACACAACCTACCTATTGGGTAGTCTTACATCCCTTAACAGTGTGAAACATGAGAGATATGCAATATAAGCTTTTCATCAAAAGGGAAGATAAAAGCTTTATATTTAAATTTGTCTTAAATATTTTAAATTACATCTATAATGACCTGTGCGATACTACTTTTTTGTATTTCTCTGTTTGCATATATTTTTTAGTTTGTTCTGGAACCTAAGTGTTGTAGCTTCATTCACAGTTGTGTGAAGATTGCATATTACTGCAAGATTTTAACATTGTTTATATGTAATTCTGCACTTCTATAGCCATAAGTAATATTACATGTAAAGGTAGCATTCTGGTATTTTGAACCCAGTCTGGGCCCTCAGCCTTGTTAGTTCTTTAATATTTATGGCAGGACTGTGATCTATTTCCAGATTTGAGCCTCATTTTGTCATTTATTACAGTGTTACTGGTAAATTTCTGCATAGTCTGGTGTCTTTGTCTGTATTAAGATTGCAGCAGTGATAGTACTGTGAATCCTGCTCCAGGACTTGCACTTCAGTACTTTTTGTAGCTGTATATAACTGATTAAAGTTGCATTCCAGTGCCCTTCTGTTTACCTTGCTACTGTTTTTTGTCTGTTCTTTGAGTCTGCCCCACTACCCACTGACAAGTAACCTAAAAGTTTCAGAAATTCTAACCACAGGACTTGAGCTCCAGTATTGGCTTTGTTTGACTGGATCCTTCTCTGGCAAGTCTGCTATATTTAGCATAGAGCTACACCCACCTAGGGTCTTATATTTAACACTCTGAGAAGTGTGAAATACAAATGTTTCATCAAAATGGGAAAAATAATTATTTAAATTCTCCTTAAATATTTTAAATTGCACTTATAGTGACCTGTGTAATGATACCTTTTGTACATCTCTGCTTTTATCCATGGTTTAGCCAAAAGCAGTATCTGTTTACATTTTTTTAGTTTGTTCTGGGACCTTAGACTTGCAGCTTCATTTACAGTTGTGTGAAGATTGTGTATTACTTTAAGATGTAAGCATTGTAATGTATTTCTATTTCCATAAGTAGAACTACATGTAAAAGGTAGCTTTTATTCTATCTTGAACCCAGTCCGGGGCCTCAGTCTTGTAGCTTCTTTCACAGTTATGGCAGGACTGTGATACACCGCCAGATTTGAGCCTCAGTACTCATTTGTTACAGAGTTACTGGTAAATTTCTGCATAGTCTGGTGCCATAGTCTGTGGCAGTATTGCAGTAGTGGCAGTATTCTGAATTCTGCTCCAGGATATGTGCTTCAGTACTTTTTATAGATGTGTATACGTGCTTAAAGTTACATTCCAATAGTCTGGTACCTTTATCTGTAGTGATTTTGCAGTAGTGGCAATATTTTGGATTCTGCTCCAGGATTTGTGCTTCAGTACCTTTTATAGCTGTATATATCTACTTAATGTTGCATTTTGGTACCGTTCTGTTTACCTGGCTACTGTTTTTTCCCATTCTTTGAGTCTGCCCCACTTCACACTGAGACATTAAACTAAAACTTTCTGAAATTATAACAACAGGACTTGAGCTCCACTATTGGCTTTATTTGAATAGATCCCTCTCTTATGCAAGTCTGCTGTATTTAGCACAGAGCTACATCCACCCAGAGCCTCTTGATCAGGACAATGAGATGTGTGAGATACAAGCTTTTCATCAAAAGGAAAAAAAAACTTTTTATTTAAATTCAGCTTAAATATTTTAAGTTGCACTTAAAGTGACCTGTGTGGTGATACTTTTTCCCAGTTCTCTGCTTTTGTTCATGATTTAACCAAAAATGGTATCTGTTTGCATTTGTTTTAAGTTTGTTCTTGGGCATTAGTCTTGTTTCATTTGCAGCTGTGTAAAGATTGTGTATTACTGCAAGATTTTAGCAGTCTGAAATTATAACGACAGGACGTGAACCCCAAAATTTGCTTTATTTGATTGGATCCATCCCTAGCAAGTCTGCCATATTTAGCACTGAGCTACATCCATGCAGGGTCTTCTGTTCAAGACTCTGAGAGATATGATATACAAGATTACATCAAAAGGAAAAACACTTTTAATTCTGCTTAAATATTTTATACTGCACATATAGTTTCCTGTGTGGTGATACTTTTTTGTACTTCTCTGCTTTTTTGTCTATGGTTTAGCAACAAATGGTATCTGTTTGCATGTTTTTTATTTGTTCTGGAACCTTAGTCTTGTAGCTTCATTTGCAGCTGTGTGAAGACTGCATATTACTGCAAGATTTTTATCTTATACATTATACTACACTTCTCTTTCCATAAGCAGAATTACATGTAAAAGGACACCTTTTTTATTTTGAACACAGTCTGCACCTCACTCTTGCAGCTTCTTTCACAGTTATGGCAAGGCTGTGATCTACTGCCCAAGTTGAGAATCAGTCATTTGTTACAGAATTACTGGTAAATGTCTGCATAGTCTAGTGCATTCATCTGTGTGATATTGCAGTAATGGCAGCATTGTGAATTCTGCTCCAGGATTTGTGCTTCAGTGCATTTTATAAATGTGTATACCTGTTTAAAGATGCAGTCTGGTGTCTTTCTGTTTACGTTGCTACTGTTTTTTCCTCTGTTATCTGAGTCAGCTCCACTAACACATTGAACTAAAACTTTTTGAAATTATAACCACAGGACTTGAGCTCCACTATTGGCTTAATTTGATTGGATCCTTCTCTAGCAAGTCTGCAGTATTTACCACTGAAATACATCTACCCATGATTTTTTTGTTCAAGAGGAGTGACAGATAATCTTTTCATCGAAAGTAAAAAAAAAAGGTCTTCATTTAAATTCTGTTTAAACATTTTAAGTTGCACCTGTGTGTTGATACATTTTTGTACTTCTTTGCTTTTTTTATCCATGGTTAAACCAAAAATGTTATCTGTTTGCATGTTTTTTAGTTTGTTCTGGGACCTTAGTCTTGTAGCTTCTTTTGCAGTTGTGTGAATATCATTTATTACTGCAAGATTTTAAGACTGTTTATACATTGTACTGCACTTCTAATTCTATAGGTAGAATTACATCTACAAGGCAGCTTGTTTTGTATTTTGAACCCAGTCTGGTCCTCAACCTTGCAGCTTCTTTCACCGTTATAGTAGGACTGTGATCTACTGCCAGATTTGATCCCCATTTAGTCATTTTATTACAGTTACTGGTAACTTTCTACATAAGCTGGTGCTTTAGTCTGTGGTAGGATTGCAGTAGTGGCAGTATTCTGAATTCTGCTCTAGGATTTGTGCTTCAATACTTTTTATAGCTGTATATACCTGCTTAAAGTTGCATTCTGGTGCCGTTCTGTTTACCGTGCTATTGTTTTTTCTCCTGTTCTTTGAGTCTTCCCCACTCCCCACTAAGACATTAAACTAAAACTTTCAGAAGTTCTAACCACAGGACATGAGATCTAGTCTGAATTTTCCCAACCCTCTCACACTTTTCTTGCTGTGGTTTTAAAAGGCTATGCCTCTGGCTACAACCCCTTAGGGTAATCTTACTTCCAAGGTCCCTCCCACCTCTCTGTCATTCCTGTTGGCTGTTGTCTTACATACGTTAAGTGCTTTCCCACCCATTGTTTTCCATATGTCCATAATACCAAGTGCCCACCCAGCAAACCTGTAATGCATTTGAGTAAACCTCCCTTATTGTAAATTGCCTCCTGCTCATTTTCACAGAGCTGTCATCTGCTTGGCACCCAAGCCACATTCTGAGGGGGTCCTGCTCCTTCCTTGGCAGATAAGAGATTCATTTTACTGTTTTTTTAGTTCAGTTAAACGTTTAAAGTGCTATTGCTTTATTTCTGCTTTATTTGTTTATTTTGCTTTGAAATCATTCTAAAGGTCCCTAATACTTTACATTTCATTGTCAAGGTATTTTAAGTTTTGTTGTGACATTACACTTGTAAACAGTCTTTCTGGTGTTATTACATCAAGAAGTTAGCAGTGCCTTGTACAGACACAAATGACGAGAAAGTAAGTTTTCTCTATAAAGCTTCCCTTAGAACTGAAACTTGTAACTTAGTGTGGCTAAAATACATTGCACACAGACAAGCTTAGAGCAGCTAGTTTGCACATTAAACAGGACTACTATCACATTTTAGCAGAGTCTAACCTAGTCTAGTCTGAAACCCTAGAGACCGCCCAAGCAGACCAACATATAACCCAGTCCATTTCCTAGATTAGCTCACCCAAATACATACACATCCGGAAAACATTGTTATGCTATTTCCAAAATGTCTCTGTCACCAGCTTGGTAGGTATGGGCATCCTGCTACAAGGTAGCAATTACCTGATTTTCACAGACTACCCCTTAATCCTAAAAAGGAAAACAGTATGAGAGAGAAGCTCACGTGCAATTTCACTGGAGACAAAAATCTTGCTTACAAACAAGGTTGCCAAGAACACACACCCTACATTTACCACACATAGTGTCCACCAACCACATAGATCCAACTTATGCTGAGGAACTAAAAAGCAATCTTCCCATACCTCAAAGAAGCACTAAGCCTATAAATGGCAATGTCATTGCTCAGCAATCTATAAAGAACTTACCAGAAGCAACACTAAACACCACACATACAGCTACACCCAGTGGAGCCCTTGAGCAAAGCCAAGCAACAAATTACCCAGGACTCTTGACATAGGGGGGCTCCACTGTACAACACACAGATGCCCAACTCACCAGTATAGCTCTCAAACCCTTAGAGCAGGAACTCTAACAAAGACACAAATAAAGGGGATACAAAGGCAAAAAAATAGGGACAGTTTTTAAATATTGTTCTTACATAGAAAGTTGATAGAATAACAGGTTTACATTAGCATGAATTTTCTTAAGGATATTAAATCTGAAAATCAAATGTCTGCCAACATTTTCTGACTTCAGTCCTCAAGTGATTTGCCAGTGACTTGCCAGAAAACTGCAATTCTATGAGAAATGGGCCAAAACAAAAGTAAAAAATCTGAACAGTCGAGAGCTGTGCTCACCAGACTGAACAGTTAGTGGCTTTTCTGGAGCCAGGATCTGCCAAGTTACTCACGCACTCAAGTCACAGTACCACAGTTACTGGCATGATTCTGTCATAGTCTCTGTTGGCATTAATGACCTGAGACATACTTACCTTGACTATATGAAGAGAATCATTGTTGATCTCTTTGAATATGTGTCTCAGGCAGGTTTGTGCCTTGCATTGAGCAGCATTCTACTTTTACCAAGGATGATGTCACAGTGCAAACAAAAGGTGATTGACTTCAATAATTGGCTTAGTTTATGATATCTTTTCAGTGTGATTCAATATTTGTCAGCATTGAAGAACTTAGTTAACAGGCCACATTTCTGTGCAAAAGATGGTCTGTGCCTGTCTCCCTAAGTTTCCAAATATTGGCAAATAATTTTATTCACCCTCTTAGAGCCTTTTTAGGCAATGCCAAATTGACAAACCTACCAGCATAGCAAATAAAAACCCAAAGAAACCTAAAAGTGTTACCGCTCATTGCTAGCCTAAATGAGAAACTGTACATCCTACAAGCTCTCCTCACTCTAGGGAATTTAGATGTCTGACAAATGGTTTAAATCTGCAGAAAGTACTCCAACAGTGCAAGGCTTCAGTGCCTTCCACACATTTAGACCATCAGCTGCACAGACAGAGACAAAAGGTGCAGAAGTCTCACTATATATTAACAACCATAACTCTATTTTATTCATTTATTTTTTTATTGACCGGAAAACTTCCAATTGGGTAGGAGCCTATTTTCAGCAGAGGCCTGGGGAGAAAAGCTCCAAAGTATTAGAAAACATTTTAACAACAATAATTTTACAATCATCAAAAATAATACAAAACCATCTACAGTTTAAATAATTATACCAAATTCGACGTAGTATGTAAACATTGGTTAGATACAGGTTATGTGACAATGATTTAATATTTAGAAAAGTTTTAGCCAGTCTATAGAGAAATTAAAGGTAAGTTATTATAATACAAACAGGAATTGCAATATGGAGCTTGATAAAAACAGACTTATGGCATATTTAGAGAGAAAGCTGGAGGAGAGAAATTAATAGAAATAAGGAAGTGAGTGAGGAAGGGAGAGTGAGCAAATGTAAGGTATTTGTTCACACTTAGGTATATAATTTATCCTGGTGTTGAGCAAGAACAGAGCCAGCTTTTTGCTAGGAAGTCTTTCAGAATGGTTTTAAAGGATGTGAGGGAGGGTACTGGCCTGATGGATACGGGTAAGGAGTGTCAGACTTTAGCACCATGTTATGAGTATAGACAGTGCCTAGTAGATTTGATAGGTTTGTGGGCAGGCAGGAGTTTTTTTGTCACTGGATCATAATTACTTCCTGAAAACATAGTTGTGTAGAATGTTATTTAGTGCTGGACAAGCAGATGGATGCTGGATAATTTTGCAGGTGGTAAGACGCTGTGTATGTTTGTTGATGGGGTAGTTCTAACCAATTTAGGCTTTTCAGTGCTATATAGTGGTGGGCTCTGAAAGAAGTATTTACTGCAAATTTAGCAACTTTGTTAAAGCATTGTGTAAGTTTTGATTTTTGGGAAGCCTGGAGGTTAGTAAGGATGGCAGCACCATAAGGAAGTGTGAGGAGGAGATAAGTAGTGGAAAGTTTTAGTTGCATTGGTGAGAACGTTTTTGGTTTTGTGAAGCACAACTAGTTTTTGATGAGTTTTTCTTATGCAATTTTGTATATGCAGGCCAAATTTGAGATCATCATCCACCATCATCCTTAATAATTTACTGTGAGAATTGACTTAACTGGTTGTATTGTCAAGGGAAAGGATTTCACATTTTTTTTTCATGAGAGATGGATTTGGGGGAAATTAGTAGTTCATTTGTTTTTTTTTGTTTTTTTTTAGAGTTGATCATGAGTTGTGAGTTACAAAGCCATATTTTGGTGGCTGTTAAAGCTTCCTGAGTCAGACCTGTCACTAGTGTAGTTCCCCAGGAATCTGTCCAGGGACCTCTACTCTTTGGCATCTACGTCTCAGAGGTCTGGGCAAAGACAAAAGGCCTGTGGCTGACCAAGTTTGTGGATGACTGTAAGTTGTATGCTGTCATTGATTCTCCAAATAATGTTAACATACTGCAAGAGGATCTCACAGCAACTAATGACTGATGCCAAAGTCATGGCCTCAAGCTAAATGCAAAAAAAAAAATATCATCATACCATTTGGCAAAAACACGGCCACTACTGATAACCACATCAACAGCAACCCCCTTAGCATACAACCTGTGGTGAGAGACCTGGGTACTCAGGTTGACAACAATCTCACATTCGACCATCATGTAGAGGCAGTGGTCAGAAAAGACTTTTACTTCGTCCATCTCATAAGTAAAGGAATTGCATCCATAAAAAAGGAGGTTATTACCTCCCTATACTCCTCCCTCATTAGACCAATAATTGAGCATAACACCCCATTTGGTATGCACCTCTCCAAACATCTGCACCAACTGGAAAGGCCCCAGAAATACCTCACAAAAAGAATCCATGGCCTCTAACACCTGTCCTGTGTGGACAGGCTCAAATGCCTATCACTCTGCTCGATATTGTACAGATGGCTCAGGGGTGATCTGTGTCTCACCTACAAGGTAATCTCGGACCCTGCCCTACTAGAGATGCTCGATATCCACTAGTCTAACTCCTCGCACATTACCCACTCAAAAGGCCTAAATCTAATATGCGACATTAACAAAACATGCTGGAGAGACAGGTTTGTTTCCCAGAGGCTCCCATCTCTCTTTAATAGACTTCTCATACACATCAAACAGGGTACCTCTCTGACCCTCTTTAAGTGCAGTCTTGATGAGTGGATGGGAAAGCACAAATTTGTCCCTGGGGTTCGAGCTGTTTCCCTCATTGACAGGGGTGACAGGTGCTGACTGAGGTTTCTTTTTTGGGGATAAACTCTTGGCTAGGCATGTAAAGGCCCCAGGGCCATTAACCTAGTAATATCCTATGGAGAGAGGGTAGAGTGCCACTTTACTGACTGATACTATTGGATGGGTAGCTTTTGAACCATAGAAGGGTGGGCTGAGAGACACCTAATGAGGACATTTGAAGTAGAGGTTTGCTGTGACAAACAGTGTCAAATGCTTTAGACAAGCCTAGAAATAATGAGGAGATAGTTTGGATTATTACTAACTTTATTGATAGCATCTGTATAGGTTAGAAGTGCAGCGTTAGTACTATGGGAAGGACAGAAGCCATGTTGTGTGAAGAATAGGAGTTCTTCCTGCAGGAGATAGTTTTGTTTTGGAATATATTTTCCAGTATTTTGGAGAGGAGGGAATAAGGTTACTACAGGACTAAAGTTAGTAATGTTTATTGAATCCTGTTGACTCCACACTGGAATTTATCCACATGCAAATCACCATACACTAAGTCTCATACCATTTCTTACCAATCTGTATGTCACCCTCTATGATTGTAGAATCCCATAGCTCGTACCTAGACCTAATGTAGACACTTACCATTAAACCAAGTAGCCTATTTATGGGAGACTTTAACTACCCTTCTGTAGACTGGGAAACATACACTGACTCGTACTTGCAGGAACAACGATTTCAAACATTATTAAAACAAATATCTTTGACCAGATACTGTGCACACCCACCAGAGGTTCAAACATACTGGATCTGGTACTCACCAATAAGGGAGAGTGCCCCCCTTCCTTTTGTCAGATCCTCACTGATGAGGTCAGACCACAAAGCTGTCCCCTTCAAAATAAAAATCAACTCAGAAACCCTAACAAATTCTGTAACAGTTAGGAACGATTTCAAAGCAAACTACATCCTATTAAGTGATAATATGTCAAAATTCAGTGCCTCTCCCAAACCCGAGTTCACAGCAACCTATTCAGAATTGTTCATGGAGACCCTGTACAACCATCTAAATGACTGTATAGAGCCTGCTGCACCTACTAGTAGTAACCTTTAAACACAGTCTAAAAACAAACTACATTGGTGGACTACTAACCTTAATAGGGTATATAACAAAAAGAAAAAAGTCATGACTAAAATCAGGAAGAGCAACTCCAGTAATGACTGGAGACATCTAATTAAATTAATCAGGAAACTAAGAGGACTAATTGAGTCCAACAAGGCCACTTACATGGTAAAGATACTCTCACAAGCTAATGACAACCAAAAGACTTTCCACAGCTAGGTACAAAACCTCAAAGGCAGCACACATCTGTATGCCAAATTGGTGGTCACCAGTGCCACTTTCTCTGAGCAGAGTAACATAACAAATTTGCTGGTTGACAAATTCAGCTCAAACTTCACCCCCAACTCCCCCTGCCCACCATGAAATATTTACTAGCATAACCCTCCCCAAACTATTAACAGGGAGCATGTCCTGGTGTCACTTGCTAAAGCCAAAAACACAGCCTCAGTGGGCACCAACAGTATCCTGGAATGCCTCCTAAATATCTTGAAATATGACCTGTCAGAACCATTTGAATTTTGTTTTAACTATAGCCTCAAAATTGGCTTTGCACCATGAGAATGGAGGACTGCAACAGTTATACTACTTCACAGGGGTGGACTATCAACCAGCCCCGGAAACTAGAGACCTATTAGTCTGAATAGTTTAACATGCAAAGCCATGGAACAAATTGTCATGGAAATGATCAACAAAGACATAAACAACGTTCAGACACTGGAACCTACCCAGTTTGGTTTGTTAAAGGAAGATCTTGCATACTAAAGCCTGGTGACTTCTTTGAAAGGGTCACCAAGGCAATGGATGAGGAGAAGACTGTGCATAATGCCTACCTGGACCTGGCTAAGGCATTTAGTACAACACCCAACTTGAATATTGTTGACAAACTCACCTAACTGGACATTAACCTCTACATATCTCACTGGATTGTCAGCTGGCTTGCAAACAAGACCCAGGAAGTCAGAAGTAGTAATACCACCTCCACTAAGAGACTGATCACCAGTGGGATACCTCAGGGCTCCTTGCTGGAACTGCTCCTATTTGGCATCTGCTTCTTGGAGGTAAAGGCCAATGTTAAGGGCCTATGGCTAACCAAGTTCACAGATGACTGCAAATTGGGAACTATCATAGATTCTCCCCATGACACAAATGTCACAAAAGGGTATAACATAGACAAATGACTGGTGCCAAAGTAATAGACTAAAACTGAATGCCAAGGAATGCATTGTAGTGCATTTTGAGAGAACTGCCACACAGGTTAATTACTACAGCAATAAGGCACCCCTAAGAATTGACCTGGTAGTCAGGAATCTGGGAACATATGTTGACATGAATCTGGTCTTTAACCAACACGTAGCAAAGGTAGTATGAAAATCATTCTTTGTCACCCACCTCATAAGTAAGGGCATGGCATTCAGGTCCAAGGAAGTCATAATGTCACTTTATTCATTCCTTATCAGACTCATTACAGCATGTACCTGACCAGACATATGCAACATCTGGCATGCCAACAATGGTTCCTTACCAAGAGAAACCAGGGTATAAATACATTGTCTGTATGGATTGCCTTAAAGCCCTGTGTCTATACTCAGTCTCTTACAGGTTACTGAGCATTGATCTATGCCTGGCATACAAGGCATCCAGCTCTAATGGACCTTTTGCACATCCAGAAAGCCAACAGCATCAGAACCACTACATCAAGGGCTTAAATTTTGCTTGTGACATAAATAAGACATGTTGGTGAGACACATATGTGTCTCAGGGGATCCCCATGCTGTGGAACAGGCTCACCATCCATGTGAAGCAGAGTTCCTAAACCCTATTTAAGAGTAACCTTGATCAATGCCTGGGAAATCGAAAATTCATCCCAGGTCTGGCCCCCACGTCTCTGCTAGACAGAGGCAGACAGTAATGCCCAAACTAGCACACACTCCCTCCTACATAACTCCAGAAACTTGGGTTGGATTGCACAGCTTGGCTTAAAAGGCTTTGGTGGTTGTTCGCCTAGTATATAGCTATGAATAATGGCAACCAGTGCAGCAGAACAATATAAACAAATATCAATATCAGAATCAAAGTTAGCCACCATATAATATAACAACAGCTGGTTAGAAATGTAATGCTACAAAGAGACTGTTCTACAGTTGTCGAAACTTCAGAAGTGATTCATATTTTTATCAGTCAGGTGGAGATTAGTACAGGGAAAATAGTTAAAGGTGGAAACTGCACACCTAAATAAATCAACAGATTATGAAAGCAGTCCCTGATGTAGTGGGCAGTACAACAGATTACAGTAAGCCTCTGTTCAAAAAGGTTTTTTGAAGGATAGGCTAGAGATGATCAGAATGAAGTACGGAATGGAGGTGTACAGAAAGTGATGGTTAAGATGCATCATACCTCTGATGTGAACATTTCATCTCCACCATCATCAGGCATTAACCCCAAGGATGTTTTAGTGATTCTACAATGTGTCATGGCATTTTCTTTGTGCAGCTGCATACTAAAGCTACACAGGCCTGACATTGTAAGGGTCGATTCATACCTTGTTCCTTAGGTAAGTGACAGAGAGGGAAAAAAAAGAACATGCTGTAAGTAAGACAACCTGAAATAGTTAAAACACAAAACTATGAATTAGAAAAAAAAAAAAACACAGATAATGTTGGCCAGTTCAGTTGTTGTTTTCAAAATGGAATGAGACAATATGTGATAGTAGCACTGCTGATAGGGTAACCATCTGTCCACTTTATGCAGGACAATCCCTATTTTTGTGCATCCTGAAAAAATGGCAAATGTCCTGAGATTTTAAAACAAAAATATTTCTTAGGTTTCCTGTAATAATTACATAAAACAATTATACTGCATTTTAAACTCCTTAGTATTGTATAAAACAATAAATAATATTCTGATTCTACAAGAGTGACCTTTTATTTTGGCAAAAAAAGTGAAGTTCAAGTCTTTGCACTGGTTGTTGCTATAATATCATCTGCAAAATTGCATATTTATGTAACAAATACCCAACTTTGGGCAGTTGAAAAGGTGGCAACCCTAACTGTTGACCAAAGAATCATAGCACAAGGAGCAAGGGAGGAATTAAAGTGGTAGTGTTTCCAACTTTGTAAAAGTGCCAGAGCTCAAATGTACATGAATGAAACTTAACAGATGGAAAGAGGATAGACAGATCATAGGATCATAGGATCATAGATGATGGCACAGGCTGTTTACTATAGCTGAGGTGGACCAACCTATTGTTTTGTTTGCTTGATTTATAGTGGAATCATGGTGTAAGGTTACAGCTTCCAATGAAATGATGATTTGGTTATCAGGCAAGTTCCTTTGTCATGGGTCCCCTTGCACACATCATACTGATATTTGTTTATAGGTGTGACCCTGACAAGTCATGGATTGGAAAATCTGGGATAATGGACATATGATGGCATGATCTCTGGCATTTTAAGGCCATTTATTGGAGGCCTACTTACCCATCACATTGTTAGATTTTGTTTGCATGGTTGTAACTGTTAACTCATTTGATTGTGGGTGAGTAACACTTTGAGACAGTGATGGTGTACAAGGCTGATGTATTTCCAGGGTAGACCATAGAAAACATGAATTGGTGTTATATGACATATCAGCTTGATAATCCATGCATGTGCCTGCACACACATACATGCATGTGTGAGCCCCCCCCCTACACACGCACACAAATACATGAACATTGTCTTCATATGACCATGTGGGCCAGACTTGATATTTTTCATCTAAAGAGCTTATCACTTATCCTTACTTGTAAACTGTGGTCTAATCATCCATTCTGAATGCTACTACCATAGTTAGACATAACCTACCTGTCCCTATGCCCTTTGCTCCTCTCTGACCACATTAACAGAGACACTCACATGCCTTATTATCCCATGTCAGTCCTGAACTTTAGCACTCACCAGACTATGTCTGCTGGCTCTTTTGTTCACTATGTACACTGCCCTTTAAAAAAAATATCCACTCTGCCATTAGCTGTCTGTGTCTAGAGTTATCTTGTGCCACTTTCATTTTAGAATATGTCATAATATTATCCCATCTCATTTTTGATACTTGCTTCATCATTTTTAGGGCTGACAGTGTCTGTCCCATTACTTGGTATGGGCATAAGGCAAGAAACATATTAGAGACTGGGCACCAATCCTTTGCAGGATGTACACCAGCATGTTACACATTACAGTCACAGTTATATCCAATTTAAAGGGTCACATTTCACTTCTCTGTACTCCTTTGGGATGTAAGAGGAAGTTGGAGACCTTGGTAAAATCTCACATGACACAGGGAGAGCATGCTTACTCTGCACAGATAGCAACTGTGGTAGGAACTGAATCAGAACTAAACATCACTGTATCAACAGACTAGTAGGAGCCTATGACAAAATGCAAACTACTGTACTTCTGGTTATATCTGAATGCATTACTGCAACACTTATGTATATTTACTTCATTTAATTTTTGTTACAGTGCTTCATATAGAAGATCATAACACAAAAGAGCATATTAAACACAAAGTGCTGAGCAACTGAGTTAGAGGTTTGAAAAATACAATTTGACTGAAGGGCAAAATTACATAGTATACCTTGAAGAAGGACTATTTTTTCCACCAAAAATGTTTAACCTGACAATATTATCACACTGGTTACAAGTTGAGTATCTCACCCTCTAAAGTAAAAAAATGGATTCCTCAAAAGAATATTTATCAACACCAAAGGAATGCACATAAACATACAAAACATAAGTTAAAAAAAGATATTGCAAAGAAAAAAATATAACACGTGTAAACATATGGCACATTGTCAAAAGTACATGGCCCGATTTTTGTGAGTCTTGCCATTTTGAAAAATAAACTAAGATTCAAACAAGAACAGCAAATTCCAGAGCATTACTCTTATATCTTTATGGTATTTTTGTGCCCATGTACCCCTGATATGGGAGGAGGTACCTTACCACAGACACACACACACACACACACACACACACACACACACACACACACACACACACACACACACCACACACACACACACATATATATATATATATATATATATATATATATATATATATATATATTTTGTAGAGCTAGGCGACTGTACTACCCACTGTTTTGAAATTTGCACAAAGGTGATTTGAGCGACCACTGGTTTTTAGATACGCATTGTTAAAACAAGAATTATGTATCCAAAAGTATATATACCTTGATGTTTTCATCAGGACAAACTTAACTTACACAGTTTAACGAGCTTTTTGATTTGAATCCTTGGTTAAACTGTTAGTTTCCAGTGCAGTATATTCCATTCTTTGATAAAACTACCTCATACTGCTCCCCCTCCACATGGCTGTATGTATGCCACATACTTTATCTCAAGCACGCTGTGCTACTAGGAGCCCTATCTAGCTTCTAGTCAGCAATGCATATATGCCTGAGAATATTTGCTACAGCGAGCCACTCTTGGAAACCTTGTTGTATTCAAATTATCAGTTCTAAGGCTTAGCATTTCCAATTATCAATCCTAAGACTTAGCTTTTCAGAAGGGCATGACACTGCTTGGGCACGCTATTTCAAGATTACTCTCCTTTTGTCCCCTGTTGTACTAACTTGAGAAGGGATGCTCAAACTCCCGTAAGTTGCTGGCTGTTACTGCATATTTTTACCTTCCTTAGTTACCTCACCCCTACAGGCAATAGTATTGAAGCGCAACTTAACCCTGCCTACTTGGTGCGTTATGTCAGCTGTAAACCAGCTGTGCATTTGCGATAGTGGAAATCACGTAGTGGGCACCTCCATTGGTAGTCTCTGCTACTGATAACATTATCTATAGCTTCTGCCACTGAAAACAGCGTGCTTGTATGTGTAGACTGGTACAACCCTGCCTGGACATACTGTACTATGTCTATTTTGAAACCCAATATACTTTCTGGAAGACCCGCTAAAAATGCAGTAAAACACAGCCACATTCTTTACACTTTTTCCTTAGCTACTTTTACCCTTTAATTAAGAGGCAGCAGCATAATGCAACCCTGCTTATAAGAAGCTGTGCCCTCTTCCCCATTTCCACCTGGCCTAAGAAACAGCTCTCTTGCTGAAAGGTTGACGGTATCCCCCTATTTACAGTTGCCCCCATACACTAATTATCCTTTACAAATTACACCCATTGGCCTACCACTGTCTGTTTTTACTGGTGAGTGTCTGCAATTTGTGTATTGGAAGTATTCCCTGTTTCAGGCTAGTTTACATCTTATCACAAGTACATAGACAAAAGTAAAGATTTTCATTTGTTGTAGTAAACTGCTTAACCTAGCTTGCTCAACACCACTAGGTCCATGTTAACTATATTTTATTCTGCTCATGATCTGTAGAATATGTTACTGTTTTGATACTGTTTTATTACTTGTAGTCTAATCTTTACTAGTGTTTGCTATAAGAAGCTGTCAACTTATTTCAGTGTTACTTTTTTTATACTGTTTATTCCTTCCAGTCTGGTTTATACTAGTGTCTACTAAAAGAAAGTGTTCTAATCTACCCTACATGACTTGAACCTGATGCAGATTATAGATGTCATACTTGCGTTTAGCTGTTACAGAGTAACAGTGTAATTTGTAGCTTACTACGTAGGAATGCATGTGTAAGGTGCATTCATTATTGTTTATCTGCCTCTCTACCTCAATTATGTTTAATGTTTAATGTTACAATCTATTCACTGTCCATTTCTTAATCTGCTACCTTCTTCTTCTCTCCCTAACCCACGTAGCTTTTTAACTCCTATCCTGCTATAAGGCCTGTGTATTCTACCTGTCTATCCTGCAAGGACCTCCCAAAACAATGTCAACTTTCAAATCTACAACCTTAAGGAAGCTGTTGTCCTTTTCTCAAAATCCCCTCCATCCAATACATCAGTGAAAGTATGTCTGACCTCTCTTCTAAGCTGACAAGTTGTATTGTTACTAAAACCTAGACATTTATTACAGTTCAGAATTTGTATTAAATCTCCACCTGTACCAGGTACCCAGCAGCCTTACTCCCCCCCCCCCATCTACTCTTCATGGTATTAGCTTCTCCTAACCTGTATTGTCCAGCTCTGTTCTCCGTCTTCTGCCTCTCCTAAATATGTTCCATTGTACTTTCGCATTTGGCCACTGGGTGGCTCCCTTCCCTAAGCTCCTTTAGGCTTCCAAATATTCCTTACCTCTATCTCCTTAACCACTCTGTAATACTGTTCTGTCTTGCTAGTTATCTGTACTTGTTGTAGTCCTTTTCTCCTTTCCTCAATCTCCTCCTACAGACTTTTAGTCTTTGTTATTGTATATATAAATATATATATATATATATATATATATTGTAGCACTCCACTCTTACCTAGTACTTCTAAGAAGTTAGCTGTATTCAGTTATTTCACTGATTGTTTCTGTCACTATTCCTCACTTGCCCCAATGCACTCCCCTACCCTACCCCCAAATTTAACCCTCCCCCAGTGCACTTAACCTTATACTACTCAAGCCACACATCCATCCTCTATTATCCAATAGCTTTCACTACCTCATTAACTTACCTATCCAATCACCTGCTTCCTCCATCTACTTCATTCTTTTTCCCTTTAACAACTCCACCATTTTACCTCCTCTCTTTTCTGTCTTGTATCTCCCAGCTTCTATCTCCCCTTCCTCCCAACCATGCCTATTGTAGGTAGGCCTGGCCTCTATAATGGCCTTATCTTTCTTACTATTCTTACTCCCCTATTCTTATCCTACTACCTCACTTGCTATGAACATCTTAGCCTTACAAGATTTCCTCTCACCTTAAAACAAACAACTTCAACTAATCCTCTAGCCTTACAAACCTACTTTGACATGACATCCTCATCTTTCTACTTTCTTCCACAATTTCATAAAATAACCCATATTAAGTATTCTCACACTAGAAACAAATCCCTATCTTCTTTAAACTCTTGAAACACCTTTATAGCCCTCAACAGCCCCTATTATTACATAGAGATATTCATCCCAACCCTGGTCCAAACAATACTATCTCTGATCCTCATTATGACAAACCCATTATGTCGTATATCTTCACTAGTACCGATAACTCCCTCCTCATAGGCCACCTTAATATATGTAGCTTAAATAATAAAATAACCCCACTTCATGCCCTGCTACATGTTCACTCTTTTGATATCCTATGTCTTACAGAAATGTGGCTCAAACCAGTAACTAAGGACAATGATATAATCCCACCAGGTTATAACATCCTGAGATCTGACCGTGTAAATAAAAAGGATGGTGGGGTAGCAATATAATATAAATCTCAATTACAGGTTACACCACTAAATATTCAACCTCCCTCTTCCAGTAACACTGAAATCCTAATCTCTAAGATACAGGTAAATGCTAACAAATCATTACATATAATTTGCTCCTACATCCCACCAGGAAACATTAATACTCTCAAAAATGTCCTCAACTGGTTCTACACATCCCTCCCACAAGAAACCATACTCCTTGGAGATTTTAACATTGACTGGAACTGTTGTAGCTCAGCACAAACAACCACTCAGATAAACCTGTATGGCTTTAATTAAACCATTACCTCCCCTACCAGAGTCCACAAACCAAGCAACAAGCAAGCCATCTTAGACTGCATACTAGGTAACAATAACCCCCTCTCCTATAAAACAGGCATACTTCCTGATGATATCAGTGACCATTCTCTTACCTTTATTATCAGACAAAAAAACACTATACCTAACCAAACAATCTACAGAACTATCCGTAATAAAAAAAAACTCAACCCAGCAAGCTTCCAAGCCGAACTTAAAGCCTGTAATTGGTCACCCCTTAAATACCTACCACTTGACAAAGCAGTCTCTTATTTTAACAATAAAATTTCTACAAATCCTAGAACACCATGCTCCCTCTCGGACTGTCAGAACTAAGAACAAAACTGCACCTTGGCTCACTAAGGAGATAAGGCAAAAAATGCTTCAAAGAAATATAATCTGGTCTAAATGAATAAATATTAAAAACCCATCTGATCATGAAATCTTTAGACAGTTGAGAAATTCCACAAAAAAATTATACTCCAAAATAAAAAGAACTACTATCATAAACTCCAGCAAGCCCAACATAAAAGTCCACAAAAATTCTGGTCAGGTATAAGCAGCCTACTCCACCCAGGGCACTCCAAAACTCCAACTCCAGCTAACTTGACTCAGAAATCTCCCAGCCAAATTGCTAACTCCTTCAATATATTCTTTGTGGACACAGTCCAATCACTAGCAAGTACCTTATCTCCAGCCAGCATCTCAAATACACTCTCTCAAATCAATCTACCTCCTGTCCTACAACTACAACCTGTTCCTACCTCTCTCATCCATTCCCAGCTTCATAAACTAAAACCATGTACCCCCTCTGCTGACCTCCTTCCAGCTGAATTTCTGCAAATTGCTGCTAGAGTATTTACCCTATCTCCATCTTAATTAACATCCTTATCACAGAAGGCTATATACCACTGCTTTGGAAGGTCTCACATATTATCCCTCTACATAAGGGAGATAACTCAACTGAACTCACTAACTTCCATCCTATAGTTCTACTTTCTCCCTTGGCTAAAATCATGGAGAAATGCATTCACCAGCAACTACTTGATCATCTCCTCCAAAATAATCTTTTAGCTGACTGCCAACATGGCTTTAGGCCTTTTCATAGTACTACAACTGCACTCCTATCCTTTTCTGACTCTATTAATAAAAATCAAAACAACTTGCTCTCCTCTGCTCTTTCTGGACCTCTCCAAAGCCTTTGACATGGTAAATCATCATTTAATGTTAGATACACTTACTTCACTTTCAGTTAACACTCAGGCAGTCAAATGGTTTAAATCCTATCTAGGAAATAGACAACAAGCAGTCCTGTGGGACAACAACCTATCTACTCTACTCCCTATCTTCCTGGGAGTCCCACAAGGCTCTATTCTGGGGCCCTCCTCTTTTCTATTTTTATTAATGACCTGAAAACATCCCTACCTCAAACCACCTGTATTTAATATGCCGACGACTCAACATTAATCTGCACTGCAGCATCTTCTGCTGAACTCCAGTCGAACACCCAAAAAGTGTTTAACTTAGTTGAAAACTGGTTCTCCAAATGCTGTCTCTTCCTTAACCCAAAAAAAACAAACTTCTACTGTTCACCCCTACCCAGAAGTCTCCCTCCATAGACTTCACCGTTATATCAAATAATGGCACTGTAATATCACCTGACACAACTACCAAACTATTAGGCGTAACAATTGACCATAATCTCAACTTTGACACTAATATTAACCTTACCATCAAATCATTAATAGAAAACTTGGTTCCCTCTATAGGCTAAAACCCTTCCTTACACGTACAGCCAGGACTACTATTGCCCAAACTCACCCTTCCCTATGCCTCCTCAATTTATATTAATCTATCCAAATGCAATCTAAATAAGCTGGTCACATCTTACAATAGCATTGCTAGATTCACTACCGGATCCCCATTCCACACTAAACACTGTCAAAACCTAAAACAACTTAGGATGGCTGGAACTCCAAAACCAGCTTCTTTTTCAACAATTAACTATCACCCACAAAATCTTGTGCCATCCTACAAATATTCCCATTCTCTCTAACCTGATCAACCCATATAAAAATCTGAGTACCCTACACTCAGCAAATAAGCTACTAGATGTAACCCTTAAATCCAACAACAAATCTAGCAATTGTTTATTTACTAACTATGTTGGAAATTATAGGAATAAGCTTCCTAGTAAACTAACATCCCTCGCATCTATTCCACTTTTCAAAAAGCAATTAAAAACCTTCCTTAATTTACACTGGTTATGCCCATGTACTAATCCCAGCTGAATCTCTCTTGTCTCTACTAACTTTTTTTAATTTATTAAGTTTCTGTGTTAAACTTCTGTGCTTAAACTGTTTGAATATAGTCCTGTATTGATCTTTGTAAATATTTAGCTCTGTGTTCTTCGCCTACTGTGTTCAGTTTTTCTCATGTAATGAAACATAAGCCTAACTATAAGGGTGTTTTTTTTGTTTAATAACCATTTTATATAACCAATTTTTATACTATCCCCTGATGTCTTATATTCTTATGTACATTATTTGCTAAATAACTAATGTGGAGCTTATGTACATTATTTGCTATATAACTAATGTGGAGCTTTTCTCCCTGGGTCTCTACTGAAAATGGACATATATCCAGTTAGACTAGCCCGGTCAACAAATGTAAAATAAATAAAAAAAAAAATATATATATATATATATATATATATATATATATATATATATATATATATACATATATATGTTTACACATATATTATTTATATATATGTTTCACACACACACACACACACACACACACACACACACACACACACACATATATATGTGCATGTAATGTGTCAGCTGTGAACTTGTTGTACCTCAGCGAAAGGGTAAAACTGTGTGACACCTTAGTCTGAAACTAAGTGTATATTTCGCCCATTTCCTTGTTTTATTTCTGCTATTCCAGGATTTACAGTTATTGTTCTTGAAATTTAATTGAGGGCCAGTAGGCATATGTTAATTTACACAAAGAAAACCATGCTATAACAGTACATTGATTAATATGTACAGTATATGAAAGTATACACCAGAGAACAATGGGACCAAGTTGGTGCTGTTTCTGTACAATAAGTGTATTTACAAAGGCAGTTTCATCATATATACATATATGTATGTGTATATACATATATAAAAGGAAGCCATACAAGTTTTAAATGTTATAAAGAGGATAGAATATGTTTACTTTACCAGAAGTAGTCACAAGTGGTCTTTCGTTTGTACAATGCAAACACCAGACAAGCTGCGTAAGCCAGAAGTAAGAAAACTATTCTAGAAACTAGACTATGGTAAATCATAAATAATTAAGTCCTATTTAACATGATAGTAGTTATTATATGGCAAGAAAAAAAAAATAATTCCTCCTGCACCATGTTAATCTGTCAGGCAAACAGATATGTACCAACCTTTTCATTCACAGAGTGATGTGGACTTGATATTTTTGGCTCAGTCTGAGTGCCAGAGGTTTGATAAATTCTAAAGCATTTGCTCCAAACATTATTCTTAACTTTGTAGGTTTAATTGTCAAGACTATGGCCTGCAGGCCTACACGAACCATGAATGCCATAACCCCATGTTGGTATTTTATGCTTACTATATATCTGTCAATAATATTTTGAAATGTTAATTGCTGACTTGTTTTCATGTAAGGAGAAGCACATTTCATAATTTTGGAAGATATTGTATCTGTTGTGGGTTTTTTTTTTATCTTACTGATATTTATTTTGGCATTTGGTTCTCCAGTCTGGTCCTAGCTGTGCTCCAGACAAATATTTTCAAGAAAAGTGGATCAGACCTCATCTTACAGACCAGGCCTTAATTTTTTCCTAAAATAAATCATTATTCTGTGTTTTCAAGTTGTTTCAGATGTCTGTTCAAAGGCTACAGAGCACAGCTATGTATTAAGTAATGCTGGGTCAGATTACTGACAAAATGCAGTGATCTTCCTGAAGTTGCTTCACATGCTTTTTACATTTAGGTGGCCTACAGAACATGTTTTTACAATTGTGGTAAGTATGTGCTGGGCAAGGTTTAAATTGTTGTGTCCTACTAACCCTGGATCTTTAATGATCTCATTTTTTTAATGATTTGTCCACTTACTTTATAAGTAAATCCTCGCAGTGTTACATTTATTGAAAAGGTGATATCATTAATGCAGTAAAAGATGTTTATTTCTGTCCATCTTGTAGGGAACTTCAGCATCTTTTTATACTGAAGTAATTATGTCACTTCATTTGCAATCCACAGCATACTTGGCTACAAAGGGACCATTTCTCCCATCCATATCAAAGAAGAATAGTTCACAAAGAAGTGTCCCAGTTAGAGCTGTAGCTAGGCTGTCAGGCACTCAGGGCAAGCTGATATTTGGTATCCCCTTTTCCTAGGTAAGCACTGAGAACCAAAAGAAAATAAAGTTCTCAAATCAAGGTAAGTTCCCTCCACCAAAAAAAGTTCCTTTGTTCCCCATGGAAGCTGGAAGTATCAAAACAAAAATGCATGAACTACCACCCACTGAATGTCCTTGTCACCTGAGCAGTTATATCTGTGAGCAGTGGGAGGTGATCAATGCATACACTAAAGCACAGCTCACACCCCTAACTGCTTGTGCCTGGAGAAGCCACACCTTTTGCTTACCCCTGCCCTTGCTACAGGTCCAATCCAAGTATAGAACACTCTGGAATATCACAGTTAAGTCCATTAGGACAGGCAGCTATAACCTCCACCCTAACTAGTTGCATTCTGTTGCTTAACTAGTATTTTACAGAATGATCTACATACGGTTATTTATAGCTTTCCATTTGTTAATTATTTTCCCATGTGGAATGGTGCTGAATGGCTTACGAGGTCATGGCAACCACCATGCAATTACTCCTTACTTGCTGTAAGTAGTATAAGATGTGTGTGTGTGTGTGTGTGTGTGTGTGTGTGTGTGTGTGTGTGTGTGTGTGTGTGTGTGTGTGTGTGTGTGTGTGTGTGTGTGTGTGTGTATAAAATATAAACACTACATTTTGAAAACACTTGTAACACAATGCTAAATTGCTTCCTTGTTAAATGTATCAGTGGCACAACAGCAAGATATATCTTTCCAAAGCAGAAGCTTAGATAAAACTTTTGTGATAAGCTACACATATTATTTTTACTACAGTATCATAACTGCTATTGCCACTGATAGTATTATTGTCGATAAATGTAAATATTGGTATTGTAAGAATGCAAAAAGGAGTTGCAGTAATTCAATCAGTGTAATAGCAAAGCAAAAATTAATAACCCCCTTAAAAATCCATCCATCAATCAGTGCATCCATTTTCTACACTGCTAGTCTTACAGATCAGGGAAATAAATAAAATAAATAAAAATAAAATAATCAAGCTGAAGAAGGCAGATAAAACCTTATGTCTATCTTCAAAAAAACTTCCCAGCTTATCTTGAGGGATCCCAAACATTACAAGTCAGGCTGAACTGCATAATATCCAACACCTGGCACACCTAGAATATGCTGGACATTATGTATCCAATATATTTTGTGTCTGCCAGGGTCCCCCCCCCCCTTCTTGTAGGCTATGTGTGATGCAACTTCCTTGGGAGGCACCCATGAATACCTTCACTGAGTGTCCAAACTATCTTAGCTGACTCCTTGCAACCACAAGAAGCAGTGGTCCTAGTCTAATATCCCCCCATTGCATTGACGTTTTCACTTCACTATGGAGACTGAGCCCGACAAACATGAAAGAAGAACCCCAGTTCTGCCAAGTGCATCCTCAGTATTATCTCCTCAAAACATATGAATTAATGCTGACGATGGAGACATAGATTGACTGTTTAACTGAAAGCTCCATTCTAGGACTCAGTTTTTGCTTCATCACCATAGTCTAGTAAAATGCCTGCAGTACTGCAGTCTCTATCCACTAGTGAGAATCCTCTCTCATGAGTAAGACCTCCAGGTACTTTACCTCCTCTCTCGCCTGCAGGGAGCAGTCCAGCCCTGTCTGGAACAGAGCCATGAGCTATGATTATGACATGTTGATTTTCATTTCATTCAGTTCACACAAATGACAAGTGAACCAGGCCAGTGCAGACCAGAAGTTATAGTCAGTTGATAGCCAAGGTATATCATGTACAAGCTTGAACTATGAAGCCCTTATCTTCCCCAAATGGATACTTTCCAAATATTTAGTGTGTTTTTAAATCCAATGCATGAAAATCATAAACAGGAGGAATAAAAAGATATGCCGTATTATTCCCATCCTGAACACATGCTTACATTCTTGGCATTAAATATAATAACTGTACTGTTACTGCACAGATACAAAGACCAAATGGAATACAGCTGTGGTCTTGAGAAGGTATACTGTTCCAGCACCTTCCCAAATCTTTTCTAGGATACAAGGTCATACGCCTTCTCCAAGTCTACAGTACATGTGTAAACCATACTGGCAATCTCTCACAAATTTCCATTATTCATACAAGGGTAAAGAGATGATCTACTGTTCAGCAGCTAGGCTAAAATCATCACTGAAATCATCACTTCTCCTTTTGAACCAGATGAACTCTCCATTTCAGCTCTCTGGCATAGGTTTTCCCTGAGTGATAAAGAAGCATGGTACTTTTATAACTGAAAGGAACCCTTCTACTCCCCTTGTTTGAAAATAATGACCACCACCCAAGTTTGCCAGTTCACAGGTGCTGTTCCACCTTCCTTGCAATGAAAACAAAATGTTAACCATGATATATCAGCAATAACCAGAACCTTCAGAATTTCTGAATACATATTCTATACTCTCATATCATTGCTGTCAAAACTTTTTTTAATTATGGTAGTGACCTCATCTACAGAAATAGCCTCATTCTCACCAGCTGCTTCTGGTGCTGCCTTCAAAAAGGAAGGTATGTCTACCAGTATCAGGAGTTCCTCAAAATGTTTCTTCCAACTCCTGATGCTTTTATCAGTGAAAGTCAGCATTTCTCTACCCTAGACTATAGTCTTCTGAACAGCTTCCCTCTCTGAGTAGCCACATGATTTGTAAAAACCTCTTTACTGCCATCCAAACGTCTATCACTATGGCATCAACACATCCTCACATTCAGTCCTTTGCCACAGATGCTTTCTTCTTGGGCCATCAGTAACTGTTAAACATATTTAAAGACTTACCTGCAAACATTGCTTTTCAGACATTTTTCTTTAACTTGTTGACTTTTCTTTCCACCATTGTTCACCAGCAGGTCTTATGCTTGTCATCATAACAGAGACTGAGCACTTTTTCACCATCAGTGTTTGTGGCAACCTCAGCTTTTGAGGTCTTGAACAAGGTCCATCTGAATTCCACGTTTCTAACATTCCACAGTACATGGAAGACACTCTTTCTGTAGTGGAATTCAAACTCTTCTCACACAGAAGTATCTGCTAACTGTTTTCAATATACGCCAACTATGTTTGGGTTTCCAGGACAGTCCAGTCACTACCCCAGGTGTAGGACATGAATCACCAAGGGAACATGTGTTTTTGGTGAATGCCATTTGCCAGATGCACAACATTACAACAGCTTTATTGCTGAAGTCCACTTTCAGCGAACAGGTGGTATTGCCTTTCTCCACTGTTGTGCAACCTTGGAGTTGGCATATATAATTTAGGGTGATGGGGTTCTCCTCCATAAGGGGAATGCAGAAATACTTAAAATAATGACTGCTGAAAATGGCTTGCAGTAATTTATTTCCTGTGTTTTGTCAGTTGGAGAAAAAGTGTTAGACAAGTAATCATGAATATATCACCAACAACTGCCTAATGGTGATCATTCAGCAGGTCAACAGCTCTGTTGACCTAATTGTTCAGAACATATTGCCACCATGTCTGATCACATAATTGTGCAGTCAGTCATCAACGATATTTGGCCAAGATGCTTTAGTACTAAGTTCACTTATGAGCTACATTGGTGTTTGCTGTAGACAGTCCATGACTAACACTGCATTATGATAACAGTTCACCACTCTGGTTCATATCATGAAAACTATGACTGTCAGTGTTGCTTCTGTAGGTATTTCTATCATTCTCACATGAGTATTGAGAAGCCCCTGTAGAACTGCAGAGTCATAAAGCTGTAACCCATTAATACCACAGCTATTGCTACAAGAAGGCTAAATATTTTGAATAGTTTTCCTTTCTACAAACTGTAGTGCAGTTGTCGGGAGTGTGCCATTGACTGACATAGACTCAAATGGTACTTCACCCAGCTAGGGTTCTTGGGATTATTCTTCTGACAGTTGACAGTGCTTCTCCTAAGGGACAACTCCAGAGCAGGAGAGAGGTCACCTCAGAGTAAAACAATGCAGCATAGAAGTATGACCAAGTATATCTAGGTGGTACTTTATACTTCCCTCACAAGTTCTTGCCCCTTTTCTCCTGAGCTCCACAGATCAAGAACTTATTATAGTGAAGGAGGGTGCATGCTGTGTCATCCTCTGAGATATGTTGTCAGAAGAATTCTGCTCCAAGAAGAGTTAGCCTTGGTAAATTAAACTCACAAATGGGGCCAAAAAAAGATCCCAAAATGGGAACCTCCTTTCATTTTTTTCAAAGAATGAGAAACCATCATCATGAACAAGGATATTAGAATACAGCCCTGGAGCCAAGAGTGTGGGTGACATTCTTCATTCATGCCAGATGGCTAGACGTTCCATGTAGCTCATCAGACTCAGCCTGAAAAAAAAAATACACCTAGCTGCTGTGTTGTCTCATCAACCCTGTCTGGCAGTTGGCACAGAGGGTTAAGGTTGTGACTTGTAGTTGCTGTGGTGCAGAGTTTGATTCCCTTAACCCCCATATGTTTTCTGTATGACCTTGAGCAAGTCACTTAACCTGATAATATTTAAGGCAACTGGGAATTTGGGCTAGGCTGCTCAGTGGTTCCCCAGACTAGTAATTACCTATGAATCCACAGGGGAAATAGTGGGTCAGACAGGATGCCTGTCAAGTGGCAGCCAGCAGTGGGACAAATTAATACAGACTACACCTTAGTAATAGAATCTGTCTCTTAAGATACAGAATGTCACTTTTTAAAGATATCTTAATATTCATAGTCAGTGAAATCAGTATATGTTTGTCCTTTTCCCCATGTTCATTCTCTTTTGTGGTTAGCACATCTGACTTCATGATTTCCATGCAATGCACTCCTCTGATATTTATTCACTAAAAAACAGGGTCAGTGTTGTACTGATACAGCACTGTCTTAGCTGGTTATAAAAGCATTTTATAGCATCAGTTCAAAGTGGGCTGATTTTTTTTTTTTTATAACTTGGACTTAGTACAAGTAACAATGCAGTTTTCCTAGTGGTTTGTACTTATTTTGTGTTACACATTATGCAATAAATGATCATTACTATTCAAAAATGAGCTTGCTGATTGGATAGCCCAACCAGCATGCTCATTGTAAACTGAGCATATACCAATAAAAAACTCCAGTTGCAGAAGTACCACTGAGGGCCAAACTTTCTATTGGCATATGCTAAGGGACAGAGCAAAATATAAGAAAAATCTGGTGTGTTCTTTAAAACTAAAACAGAAGCCTACCTGATTTTCCTTATATGGTTACTCTGTCCTTTGTAAATCTCTATTGTTTTAATTGTTAAAAAAATACAGCAACAGAGATTCTATTTTCTCCATTGCTCCTCCTACACTGATGTACTGTGCATACACAGTTCATCAGTATAGGGAAGACGAAGAAGACTGAAGTGCCCTTATACAAATACAACATTTAAGAAAAGTAAGCAATTTCTTTGTTAAATAATGTAATTGTGTAATAGCAATAATCTACTCCTGTTTGTGGGTATGTCAGGATTATCCCGTGGTTGGCTTTGTTTAATAGGTTCATAGGTTGGTACTGAGCTATCTGCCCAAAGGCATATCGTTGTGTGGTATTCACCGCCCCTTTAGTAGTTCCTTAGACCCTTGTACTAGCAGCTAGTACCCTTGGTCCCTATCTAGTAGTGCTGTTGGTGTGATCCCCGGTGTGAACTTTCTGTTACCCATCCACTCATCAAGGTTCCTCTTGAAGAGTGATAGTGAGGGGCTCTGTCTGATTGGGACCCTGTTCCATAGTAAGGGAAGACTCTGCGAAGGGAATCTATCCCTCCAGCATGTTCTATTCATTGTTGTGTTGAGGTTTATATCCCTAGAGCATGTAGCTCGAGTAGATTTGGTTTTGCTAAGATGGAGCATGTTCAACAATTCTGGGTTGGACATGGCTCGGTACGTTAGACAGAGATCACCTCTGAGGAAGCGGTATGCAACAGAGAACAGTCTTAGCTTTTTCAATCGTGCTGCATAGGGCAACTGTTTGAGGCCAGTAATTCTCTTGGTTAGGTACCTCTGTGGTCTCTCCAGCTGCTGGAGATGTCTAGCCAGGTACATTTCAATTGGTGCATTGTACTCAATAATGGGTCTGATGAGGGAAGAGTGGAGGGGCACCATTACATCCTTAGATCATGATGCAAACCCTTTTATGATCAGATGGGTCACATAGAAGGATTTTCTAACCACTTTGGCAACATGGTTATCAAAGGAAAGCTGGCTATCTACTTGGGTCCCTAGATCCCTTATTTCTTCTTCAGATTTCAGGGGATTACCTCCTATATTGTAGTTTGTGGGTACTCTGTTTTTTCCAAAGGGGATTACTACGCATTTTTTTGCATTTAGCTTGAGACCATGCCTTTGACACCATGCATCAGTCTCATTTAGGCCCTTCTGGAGGATCTCCATGTCGGCCGGAGACTCTGTTATAGCACCCAGTTTGCAGTCGTCCGCAAACTTAGTCAGCCACAGCCCTTCCGTGCTTGCCTGTACTTCTGAGAAGTATATGCCAAATGGGAGGGGCCCCAGGACAGAGCACTGAGGCACACCACTCGTTACTGGTCTGGATTCGAACATAGATCCCGCTACTCTTACTTTATAGGATCTGTCTGAGAGCCAGTTTGCGATCCATCTTGTGACATAAGAGTTTATGCCCAGGCTGGTGAGCTTATCAATAATACCCAAATGGGGAATGGTGTCAAATGCTTTAGCAAGGTCAAGGTAAGCTGTGTGTACCTCCTTTCCCTTATCTATAGTCTGAGTAACTGTCTCAAAGAAATCCACCGGGTTCAGGAGGCATGATCTGCCCTTGACGAAGCCGAACTGTGTGGGGTCCAGCGACTGGAGGGCTTCACCCTTATGATCAAATCACACTAACCACTGGTAAATCCTAATATACCCACATACAGTCACAGGTTATTGCTTAATTAAACTATGTACGAATGTCCCATACATGCAGAGTAAATAGTAATAAGGCAACATTTCAATGTTGAAACTAAAGGAGGACGGGGATGTGAGTTTGGCAATCCCATGCTGGTGTTGGAAGCACTGATTAATGTGCAGATGGAAGCACCATCACACACACACACACACACACACACACACACACACACACACACACACACACACACACACACACACACACGCACACTCAGAGGAAAGGTGTAGACCATCCTGTTATGACGCACATCAAAAGTGTTTAGAACTTTACTTAAAAATGCTGTCATTTTTGGTATGTGTGAAACAAGAGCAAAAATCACCTTCATCAATGCCTGTATGATGAAACTTTGAGTCATCTCTCACCATCATGCTAAACTCTCACTTGTGGTGAGGAAATGAATGGACACAAAATCAGTAACAGGAAGCGTGATGCTTTGCAGGCATGGAAGAAAAGAAATATAGCAAAATTGCATCTCAGGTGCTGTCATGGCACTCAGCTTTAACATCATCTTTCACATTGCTCCATGTGTGGTGATTAATGCCCAGTGTATACATGTCTCAGAGTGGATTACTGCTTGAATGTGCTTCATTTTCAATATCTATATATAAGCCACTACTCTTCCATAAGGGTGCTGAATAGTACCTTTTCCTCCAAGCAAAATTTACAAACTAGGGATATCACTGTCGCAGTTTTCATTCTTTGCCTGGCCTGGGAAGAATGGTGACTGTGTGTCAGAAGACCTGTTGAGGACCAATTCTATAAAACCCATTCAGCTGTGCCTGAACAACCAAACAAGCAATCTGTTGATCAGTAGCATAGCTGACTCAGCCAGCACCCTGTGCCGGTACCATGAACCAGTGCCTTACTCCTCAGCATTCAAGTGAAGAGCAAAAATAAAAAGGCAATTTACTTTATCTGCATTGCAGATACCCCCCGCCAGCTCTTCCATTGAAGAGTGAAAAAAAAAACCTGACTTTTTTCTATTGCGAAACCAACCAGGTGGACAGATGCACAATGCACCCCCCCCCCAGCCTTTCAGGTGCTGTTTTTGTGCCCTGCCGTCGACCCTCCTCCCTTTTATTAAAAGTAAATGAATCAGTTAGAAGTTCTTCTTATAAACTGTAGCAAAGTGCTTGCTACAAATGTAGCAAACAGTTGCTACAGTTTATACCCTGCCTGTAGAGAGTGCTACAGTGCTCAGATTTTAGTTAAAATAAAATAATTTTTTCTCACTTTTAAACTATAGCAAATTATTTGCTACAGTGTAGCAAGCACCTTCTACAGTTTAAAACAAACATGGAGCTCTGCAGTGCTCAGGTTTGACCACAAATGCAGTACCGGCTTTTAAAAAATGGTATTGCATTAGATATTGGGAACATCTGACTGCACCCCCCCCATACTTTGCACCTGCCACAGGGCCGGTGCTAGCATTTTGGGGGCCGCCAGCAAGTTTCAGGTTGGGGCCCTACCAAGGAGAATATAAAGTGTGATCACATTGCCACCATGCCCAAGGTGCACACACTGACAGGCATTTAGTACCAATGTTACATTATGACAAACCCATGTACCACAGCAAGGTAGCCACTCACAGAGGTACACATATATACTGACTGGCATTTAGTACTAATGTTACATTATGACAAGTCCCATCATGCACTGCCACTTAGTGGGGGTTACCATTCGTGGTTATAGACATAAACGTTTTGTTTGTTAAATTTTCCCTTAGCAGTTTGCTTGTGGTTCTCCAGATGTTTTTAGTGGCCCTGCTCTACTGTCAGATGGAACACTAAGCCTAGTCTCAGAGGTACCGACACACCTGTCACCCATTAGATATTTCTAAGTGCAACCTCTTTCCCTAACCATATAAATTTACCTAACACTATGGACAGACAATTTTCCCAGTTTCTCCAACCAGCTTGGTCAAAATGGGCATCCTGAGGCAGTATAGCAACTGCCTCATTTTCACCAACAACTTTCTACTCCTAGTCCACACAAACTCAACATGTGAGAGATGCAACTATAGTAAGAACCTTGAATTCATGCCCTGTCACACACCAGTCAGTACATATGACAATGAGCGGGTTGTCAGCATGCACACTTCACCTACTACTCCACCCAAACCCACATCACACATACCTACATATGTGGAGGTCCTCACCAGAAACATACCTAACACCACAGACCTCCCAAACACAAACACAAGCACACTGCACATAATACTTCCTCTACAGAGCACAATACACAAAATAGCTCATGCATCAGTGTCTCACCTATCAAGCCCTTAAAGGAAAATGCAAAATCAAACATATTAATCATAGGTGATTCCATCCTGAGACACACAGATGTCCCTCTCACCAGGCTGGATAAAGAAAAAGTCACAGTCAGCTGTCAGTCAGGTGCCAGGATCCGCCATATCACATATGCACTCAAGTCTCTCAACAACAGGTACTGTTATGACTCCATCATAGTCCATGTTGGTGTAAATGACTTGAGATGTACCTCTCTGGACTATATGAAAAGAGACATGACTGAGCTGTCAGACTATGTGTCTCAGGCAGGTATGTCCCTAGCCTTAAGCAGCATTTTACCTTCACCCAAGATGATGCCACAATACAAATAGGAAATTATTGACTTCAATAATTGGCTTAGTTTCTGGTGTCATTCTAAGGAGATCCAGTTTTTGTCAGCCTGGGATGACAAGGTCGATGGACTTCAATGCTTTGACAGAGATGGTGTTCATCTGTCACCCCTGGGATTTTGGCTATTTTCTAAGGCTTTTGCCACCCCCATAGTGCCTTTTTAGGCAGTGTCTCAGGGACAAAATTCCCAAAATCTAAAGGTCTGTGGCTGACAAAGTTTGTTGATGACTGCAAAGTGGGATCAGTCATACATACTCCAAATGATGTCAACATCCTACAAGAGGGTCTTACACAAACAAATGATTGATGCCATAGTCATGGCCTTAAACTCAGTGCAAAAAAGGCATTATCATCTCTTTCAGTAAGAGTGATGTTCCTGCTAACTACCACTTCAATAGTAACACCCTATAGCAAATTATTTGCTACAGTGTAGCAAGCACCTTGTCATGGTGAGAAACCTGGACACACAGGTTGACAGCAACCTTACCTTTGATCACCACGTCTCCACAGTGGTAAGAAGGGCATTGTATATTGCTCATCTCATAAGTAAGGGCATTGCCTCTAGGAAAAAAAAAAAAAAACAAGTTACCTCCCTGTTTACACCACAGGATGGCTAGCCCTGCCACAGTAGTTCATTTGCACAACTCACTCGAGCACACACTCTCACCTACAGCCAATTTGGAGTGTCCAATCCACCTACTGCATGTTTTTGAAATGTGGGAGGAAACCAGAGCACCAGGAGGAAACCCACGTGACCAGAGGGAGAACATGCAGACTCCACACAGAAGGCACCCCAGCCGAGAATTAAACTGGAGAACCTCTTACTGTGAGGCGACAATGCTAACCACTGCACCACCGCAGCATACAGGCATATGTACGAGTGCTTACATCCGGTGACTGTAGAGCCTTTTCTCTGAGACTGAATCATACCTATCAACATCTTAGCTCAAGAAATCTGGACAAAGCCTAAAATAACAGGGTACAAGGCCCCAAAAACAGGTACAGATTTTAAATATTGCTCTTATAAGCTTAGAAAGTTGCTGACATAGCAGGATTTGTGTTAGCATGCATTTTCAGAAGGATGTGAAGTTAGAAACTCAAATGTATGACATTATTTAGTGAAGTCAGTCCTTGGTGATTTGACAGAAAACCACAACTTTTTATGAGGAACAGACCAAAAATATGGGGCAAAAATCTGGACATTCTGAGAAAATATGGACAGTTGAGAGCTATGGTAAAACAAGTCCTGCTGACTGTAAAGCTGTGCTCAACCCCAAACCAAGTAGTATGAACAAAAAACGTAGAACACAACACCACAACAAACCAATAAAAAGCAGATGGCAAAGAGCAGTGTAAAATCCAAATAGACTTTTATTCAAACACAGGTGAGCACTTTTGCAATAAAATTGCTTCTTCACACCATACATCTGATTGATTGCATTTTAAATATTTGAGATGCTGCTGATTTTTTGTGTGGTCTGAAGAAGCGATTTTATTGCAAAAGTGCTCACCTGTGTTCGAATAAAAGTCTATTTTGATTTTACACTCCTCTTTGCCATCTGCTTTTTATTGGTTTACTGTGGTGCTGCGTTCTACATTTTTGTTCATACTAGTTAAGAGCTATGGTGACTGTACAAATATTTTAAATAATTTTCTTACAAATGTGATCTCCCCTCCATTATCAGACACATCGCAAAAAATTATGCCACCACTTTCTGTATGTTAAAGTTCCTTCTCCTGGACCCATCTACTCTCTCCAGCTAAAAGATGATCTGGGAATACTAGAATTCCGAACAACGAACATTCTCAAAAAAGCTGCAGTACAATAAAACACATCTCCAATCTGCTAACCTCCATAAACAGCCCGTTGCTTTGCACCAGGAATGTACCCTAGCTGCTGCAACCAATCAGGTCCCTTGCTTTACTGAAGCAGACCTGATTGAGTGCAGCTTACAGGAATGTTTAAAAAAAAAAAAAACGGAATGGCGGAATCGCAAAATTGAGCAGTGGTGTTATACAGCCATGTGAACAAGCAAAGGAGAGGGAGAAACCCGCATCTACTTCATCTGGGGGCCCTCGTATGTGGGGAGATAATCGGGGGCTCCCTGTGGCTGCAGGTTTGGTGGGTGCCTAACGCCAGCTATGGTGCCTGGTGGAGTTGTCTCTCTTGCCATCACCCTAGCCACACTACTGCTGTTGATTGTTCTGTAGTTTATCTCAAGGTTTGGTAATCTCAGAGTTAGCTATATTAGCTTAGAGGATGCAAGAGACACAGCTGTTAGAATCAGGGTGTGTTGGGGGGTGCTTTGCATCATGTTAAAAATCTTCAGTTTTGCCTATTCGGTATTTCAAACTTAAAACAGACTTCAATGAATGCACATTCAATAAACTCTGCTGAAGCAGTGGTGAAATGGCAAGCAGAAATGCTGCTGCTGTTAGTTCCCCAGGTTTACTTAGCTATATAGCATCATGTTATGTAGATGGCTAAGAGATTTACATTTTATGGGCTACTAGCAAAAAATGATGTTAGGAATTGTATAATGAATTTCTTCAGCTGCTTCTTAATTGCCATAAGAGACGCCTTTAAAGGAATGCAGCAAGATACTCAGTTCAGAGGGCCTGCACATGGGTATAGATTTGTCAGAACCAGCAAATGTACTTTATGTAAGACTCATTAGCACTAGTAATAGGGACTAGAATTAAGGAAGTGGAAAAAAAAGGCAACATTCAAAATGCAATAGCACAAGGAATATTGCCTGACTTTAATTCTTAGTGATTTTTCAAAAAATCTAAAATTTTATGAGGGCCAGGGCAAAATATGATGCAAAATCAAGCACATTCTGCCAAACTGGGGACAGCTGATACCTATGACCTTCTTGAAAATAATAGGTTGCTTTCAGACTGCAATTCCTAGGCCTATGAAGTAACAAGATAAGTATTTCAGCAAGCATTATGAATGCTCAGTGTGATTTGTTTGTGAGTGAGAAAAAGTATGAAAAAAGCTCTGTAAGTTTAGTTTCATAATGGTGTTTTTCCTGCACAGTCAAAGAAAAAATGTGTCTTATTAAGAGTTATGTTTTAGGCTCTCTGGTAAGTGTAGATTCTAACAAGGGCTGATTTCTTCAGTGTTGTGACGTTTTTACAGAAAGCATTAAAAAGAAATGCTACTCTGATGTTTGCTAGACCACATTGGTCAAACTGCTTTTGTGGTACTCATTTTTGTATTTCACAGATGCCATGTTCATTGTGGTACTCATTTTTGTTTTTCACAGATAATTTGCTTAGGAATAAAACAAAAATGTTCCATTTGAGCTGGTAAATGAGTGTTTGCTGTGAGTAAAACACTGTAGCCAACATGCTTATATGAAAACATGGATGCAATTAGTAATTAATTTGACGTTGCTTAATTGTGACCAGTGAGTAGTTTTTCCGCATATAGGATAGGAACATTCTTTACTGTTAAATGCAGCTTGTCAACCCAGTGAGGAGGTTTCTTATGTTCCTTGTGTATGTTTTGCCAAGTTTAAGGTTTTGACTCGCTAATCTTTTGGGGGCAAGGGATTTGCATATATACAAGGTAGCTGAAAATAAAATAAGTATTATGAGACACCGACAAACTAAAGTCCTCAGAATATCTAGAGTTTGTAGTGTGTTTTTATGTATCTGTCAGATGCATTTTGCATTGTGGGAGTGTGTGGGTACAAATGCATTCCTGCATCTGGAGTATACATAATAATGCTGTAAATGCCATGGTGCTACGAAACTGATCTGATGGCAAATGTGACATTATCTATTAAACAAACAGACAATGGATCCACCCTGGATACAACAGTGCAGCCGAAGAGTTATTTAATTTCAAGGCTGGCAAAAGGATTACATGCCACACTAAAGTTTTTTAATTTCCTTCTGTGGCTTTGTGCTACACACTGCATATACATTTGCTGGTACAGAAGTATGAAATACAATGATTCATATGTTTAGACACATCCTTTCTACCTTGGAAACCATGCTCCTACGGAATTCAATGTGACTTATTTTAGGTGACTCACATGCAGTTGTTTGAAGCACTTTAATATTTAGTCGAGACACAGCAAGATGTATCTTCTTGTAAGAGCTGTATTACTTCTGAAGAAATAAAAATGTAGAGGTATAGCTGTGGCCATTAACCCCGTAAACACTGAATATAGTCCAGTCGGTTATTTAATTATTAATGCAACATTAATATGTTATTGCAGCAGACACTTCATTCTGGTGGATACTCTGCAGTATAGACTATGATATGTAGATCTCTGGTTAGTGAATTCAGTGGGAATCCAACCTCAGACTCCTGCTGGAACAGTATCCGAGACAAAATCAATATATAATCATGTAGAATTGGCAGTGAATGATCTAGAGTGTGTGTGTGTGTGTGTGTGTGTGTGTGTGTGTGTGTGTGTGTGTGTGTGTGTGTGTGTGTGTGTGTGTGTGTCTGTATATCAGAGTAAGAAATGAATGATCTGATATTGTCAATTTTCTTTAATTTTCAACTATTGGGTTGGGTTCGGAACAGATCCTCAGATCGGACTCAGCAGTTACAATAACGTGTGGTAACCTAAAACCTCTCAAGCTCTTCCCTACCTACAATGCACCGACCCCCAACATACCTCAGATCTCATTTGCTGCTTTCACAAAATAGAAGTGGTCATCAATAGCTGTCGAGTTCTCAGTCAGTTAAGTGCATTTTTCATTATATTTTTCTGTATTTAACCCTCTTTATATATTTAGCATACTCTAGTTTACCATTGTTAATATTTTTTTTCCTTTTTGCATCCATTCTGCTGAATTTTACACACCTGTGTATTTCTCAGTACCATAGTTGGTACTTTTTTCCGCCCTTAACCTTCTGATCTAGTTTAAAAAAATAATTCCTTCTTTTATTGCTAATTTTACCTTTAATAAAATGTCAGAGAAAGGTCCTTCGGAATTCAAAAAATGTAAACAACGTGGCCATAAGCTGACTATTTCAGATGCATGTGATCTGTGTGTGTACTCTTTGTGCCTAGAACACTTAAATGTGGGTTGTTTCATTTGTAAGAATTTTAACCCTCATGTGGTTGCTGACCACAAGAACAAACTTATTCTGAAAGGATTATTGCCTACTACCTTTTCTGAAGCAATTTCTGGAGCTCAAACCCCAAAGCGAAACTTAAGGAGTCTTCAAAAAGATCCCTGAGGCCATCTAGTTCCTCTATTCCTTCTTCAATGGAATCTTCATGTAAAAAAACAGAAGATAGATTGGAAAACTTTTGCTTCAAAGCCAACTTCTCAGAAAACTTTGTCGGATCCGACTAACTCTGCTCCGACACCTCTTCCTCAGACCCAGTACTCACCTACTATTGATCCAGTGCCATCCAGGTTACCATCTCCTTTCTTGGAGAAATGGCCCCCAAAATCTCCCTCATTAGCCTCCTCTTATTCTTCCAGGAGTCTTACTAAAGCTAATATAGGATGATGATGAGATTCCTCTCTGCACAAATTCAGATAGGTGTTCTTTCAGCTCCTACCCTTTGGGTTAGGAAGTTTTGGCTCACACTACCCCTCACTGTTGGCTCCTTCTCCAATCCGACCTTTTGTTGTGGAGTCCCTGGATCCGGGTCTGCCAAAGCCATATGTGTCGGATCCAAGGATACTGTTATCATCAGCTCTGAGGTCTTCTCTGAGTGCTCTGGCTCTGACAAGTTCAGATCCAGCTGGCTCTCGGAACTTCCCTGCTGGATCCAAGGTGGTGGAGTTGACTCCAAAGTTGTCGGAGCCATCTCTGCCTTTCAAAGGCTCAGCACTGGACATCTCAGCTCTGACCACCACCTTGGGTGGAATGCCGTCAGGACAGATGGAGTTGATGTTGCAGAAGCATGTCTTCTTGGCTCCATTGGCTTCTTTCTTCCCATGGCATTCTGCTTTTGGGGTGGTAGAAAGAGTTTTTTTTCTTTTTTCAGCAGGTCAGACAGTTTCTCTCCCCTATGATCTTCTGTCAGGATCTCATGTGTCTTTGCTCCTTCAACCTCAACATTCAAATCCACAGGGACAGTCAGTCCAAACACCTCAGGTTACCCAGCAGGGTATCACCATCTCTTGTGATACTTCTCAGGAGCATCCCACCAAAGAAGTACCGCGGAAGAGAAAGTGCAAGAGGAGGCACTTGGATTCCCCGCAGGAGTCTGTCATAGAGGATACTCATTTCAATGAAGGGGAAGAATCCCCAAGATAACCACCTGATGATGTCTCATTTGGAGATATCCTAGAAATCCTGAAACACATAGGTGGTTGTTCCTCCCAAAATCCTTCTTCAGAGGAATCTGTATTCCTGGAGGCATTTGGATCTGGCCTGTCTACCTCCTGGGTAACCCTGACAGCTGACATGCTCATTAATTCGATCTCAAAGTGGGCATGGAAGGAACCTGACTTGGATGACCCTATCCCTAAGAGACTGGATCAGATTCGTGAACCACCAGCAGGAAGGGAATTTTAGAGTAAGGGAGTACCTATGGTCATGGTGGCAGCCACTAAGAAGGAACTTGTTGATTTATTTATTATTTTATTTATTTATTTGGCATTTGTTGACCAGGTTAGTCTAACTGGGCAAGAAGCCCTTTTACAGCGAGACCCAAGAAGAAAAGCTCCAGACATAAGCAATATAAAGAAAACAATTATACAATTCCCACTTATTAACAGAAAAAAATTACAGGTACAAAATTCAGACAATATACAGTTCTTAAGTAAATCAAAAATCTAGATTTTTTTTTGCAGAGATTTAAACAGTAGCATGAGCAAATGAGGTTGGATTTCAGTAATTGCAAGAGTGGTCTAGTACTTACATGTACTATATACATTTTCCTTGTGCACAAAACTGATTTAATTATATTCTTAAACAAGCTGGGATGCAGTTAGTAAAATACAGACACAGGAGAAGAGAGGAAGTTAGGGAGTAAAAGTTCAGGTGGGGGCAGGACAGGGGCAGGCCCACTAATTTAACATTTGATCTTTTAGGGTTTTTTTGAAAATTAAGTTGTTAGTGATAGATCTGAGGTCCAGGGGAAGTTTATTCCAGGTGTTTGAAACAAAATGACTATACAGAAGTTTACCAGTTTGTTTTGTAGGTTTATGGACTTCAAGGAGATTTTGGTCATACCTGCTGAGATAGCATGTGTGAGTGTAGGGGACGATTAAGGTAGAGAGACCAGGGCAGCTGGTGGCATTTGTTAGGACTGTGTGTGTGAGGTGGAGTTGAGAAATTAGGAGCTGAGTACAAGTTTCTGGCCATGAAAAAATGTTTTAAGGCAGTACAGTGATGAGATCTGTAGAGTAAATTGGCAGTGAACCTGGCAATTTTATTGTAACAAAGTTCCACTGTCCATCCTCCTAACAGGGAGTCGAAGGCTTTGGACAGGTTTGGGAAGCATGTCTGCACATCAGCAACCTTCCCTCTTAGGTTACTGAACTATTTGGTACATTTTACTAGATTGCAAAGAGATTTAAGGAGCTGTCAAACTCACTTTCAGGGACCACTACTGGTGAGACTCAGGCTTCTGTGTTCTCCCAGTTGGCAACCCTACAGTCCATTTCTAACTCATCCGTGAGGCTTATCTCTCACACAGCTGAGGGTACCTCAAGGGAGTGGGTTCAGTTATATCTATTAGGAGGCATGCCTGGATGCACTTATGTGACTTTGTGGAGCACTTCAGGTCCTCTTTTGTCAATGCCTCCTTTGATGGAACTTCTTTATTCATCTCCAAAGTGAGGGAAACCATCTCCAGGTGCAATGAAAAGACTCTGTCTGCTGTGGGAGTACGTTTTTCAACCCCGCAAAGGACCTTTTCTAGGAACCAACAAGGAGGATGAAAAATGTGGTTCAAGAAATCCCAGGGTCCTTTCCAAGATCCACTTGGAGACAGTTCCCCCAGAAGCAGAGGGAGAAACTCAAATGGGAGATGCCACCCACAGTGACCCACAAAACCAAGGATCTAAGGATTCCTTCTCTGACAGACCCTACTAGCACACCTGAAAGGAGGCCTGATTGTCACCCTCTGGAGGTAATCAGGTGTCATTTATCCCAGCACCAGAGAGCCTGGCTATATATCACAAAAGCCATCTGGGTGCTGAGGGTAATTTCCAGAGGTTATATAATTCCCTTTCCCTTCCACTCCATCCTCAAGAAAATCTACCCAATCAGAGGAAAGCAGCAGCACTAGAAATACAAAAGCTGCTAGATAAAAGATTCATCCAAGAGGTCCCTCCAGACCAGACAGAATCCAGAACTTACTCAAGGTTCTTTTTAGTGGCAAAAAAAAAAAAAACAGGGGACTGGAGATCAATTTTGGATCTCGGCAACTTGAACAGATCAATTAGACACACAAAGTTTCTGATGGTCATATTTCAGTCCATTTTGCCCTTTTTGGGCAAGGACAACTGGATGTGTTTGATATACTTTTAAGACACGCACTCGCACTCGCACTATCACATAAAATGAACAGACAGTGCAGAAGGTACTTATGATTCTGGCTGGGAGACAGTCATTACCAGTTCAGGGCCCTGCCCTTTGGTCTCACCACAGCCCTCAGGGTGTTCACCAAATGCATGGCAGTGGTAGCAGCCCACTTGAGACTGAAGGGATTCCAGATGTTTCTGTATCTAGATGACTGTCTCATCACTGCCTGGACCAGGCATTTACTCATAAGAACGAGAAATCAGGTAATCCAAACTTGCTGCGTGCTAGAAATCACAATAAACTGCACCAATTCCCAGTAAGAACCATCTCAAGTACTGGAGTTTATAGGAACAGTTTTCAACACAGTGTCTTTAACAGCTTTGCTTCCTCCAGCAAGAGTACAAACAGTAAGATTTCAGGTCATGAAGATTCTTCACAGTACAAAACTTTCAGCCCAGTTGATTCTTTAAGCCTTGGGGTCAATGTCAGCTGCCATAATTTTAGTTCCACTGGCAAGATTTCATATGAGAATTCTTCCATGGTTGCTAGCAACATGATGGTCAATTCTTTATCAATGAATGTCACTTCTAGTGAGGATCACTCAAGCATTCAAGAAAGACCTCTAGTGGCAGATTTGATCAGATCAGTTTCTAGAAGGCTATCCTTTCATTCTCACTCAAACCAAGGCCATAATGACCATGGACACATCCAAGATTGGGGGGCACTTCCTGGGGAAAACAGTCCAAGGAACTTGGTCCCTGAAGAGACCAATTTCCATATCAATGTCCTAGAGATGAGAGCAATGCCGTTAGCATTGCAGGCCTTTCAGAATGGTCTCCCTTTCGAGAGAGTTGCGATTCAGACAGACAACATGTCAGTAGTCTGGTACATAAACAAACAAGGGGGAACCAGGTCTTACCCATTGCATTGAGAAGCACTCAGAGTGTGGCAACAATCTCATCCAACCACTTTCTAATAGCAGACAAATTGAGCAGGTACATTCTATTATCTTACCAGTAGTCTCTCAACATGAAAGTGACAGAAATGATTTTCCATCAATGAGGCCAGCCTTGCTGCAATCTTTTTGCTTCTTCCATAAACAAGTGCAGCAGCTTCTTTGCCCTGATCCCACCACTAGGGGAATCATCGAGGGATGCTCTGTTACATGATTGACCCCCTGGTTTCCTCTATGCTTATCTCCCAACTCCCTTGATACCCAAATTTCTTCAAAAAGCTGCCAGATTGAAGAGCATAGTCATGCTCATTGCACCTTACTGGCCTCGACAGATTTGGTTCCCCTTTCTTTGACCTCATCTACTTTACCCACCTTGGATTCCGGATCTGACTACAGATCTCCTGTCTCACCCAACAGGCTTAGTTCACCCAGATATCCCAAATCTAAAGTTGACAGCATGGTTTCTCCACTTCCGTTAATAGCCAGACAACCTATGCCCTCATCCTCTGTCTGTCATATTCTTTTGTCTTCACATAAAGCTTCTACCAGAAAACTTTACAGAAGTAAATGGAAGGCATTTATTATTTGGGTTCATCAAAGACGTAAAGTGTCCTTGAGTTTTAACAACAATTTTCAATGAAAGAGCTAGCTCCTTCTCGACCATTAAGGTTCAGATGGCAGCAATTTCTAACTTCCATATCTGATTTGGGAATTCTTCCCTTGGTTCATCAAAGCTTTGTAAGGCCTTAGTAAGAGGCACTCTTTTGTTGAGACCACCTTATAAAGACCGTACTCCACCATAGAACTTAAACTTAGTACTACAGGCCTTAATTCATTCCCCCTTTTAGCCAGCAACTAAATGTGTTCTTAAATTTCTGACCTAGAAAACATTTTTTTAGTGGCTATTACCTCAGCTAGAAGAATTTCTGAGCTTCAAGCATTGTCTTCTAAACCTTCATACTTGATTTTATGTAAGGATAGTGTAAAATTACGAACAAGCCCTTCTTTCCTTCCTAAGGTGGTGTGAGAATCCAGCATCAACCAGTCCATTAACCTGCCTGTTTTTTTTTCCCAAAATTTGAAAAGAAACAAAAGTACATGTTGCATTTGTTAGATGTTCATAGACAATTCAATTTTTACTTGCATAGAACAAAAGAAGTCAGAAAATCTAATCAACTGTTTATTTCCTTTGCAGAATTTAAAATAGGTAAATCAGTTGCAAAAGTAACTTTGGCAAGATGACTTACCAATTGTATAGCTTTTGTTTACAATAAATTGGGTATTTCATTACCAAGAGGTTTAACAGCCCACTCAACTAGAGCCATGTCAATTTTGTCAGTATTTTTTTTAAGGCATTCCATGGATGGTATATCTGCAGCTGCAACTTGGACTAATCCTCGTACCTTTATTACTCATTACAAACTAGATCTGGTCTCAGGGGGGAAGAGCAGCCTTTGGTTCAGCCATGCTCAGGAATATCCTTCTTTAGAGTCCACATCAGATTTCAGGTAGCTGGAGACTCTGTCCCAGTAGCTGAGGAACAAATGAAAATTGACAACATCAGATAAAAAAGTTATATACTTACCATAACATTCCACCTGGGTTGTCCATTTTAATCTTCAAATGAGTGGATGAAGGAACAGGCACCATGAAAAGCTCAAAATATAAAGTATATTTATTTAACTCAAGAACAAGAAAATGGCTGCCAAAGGGAGACAAATAACTGTTTAGCACTTTCACTTAAAACTGAACTTCTTCAGAAACACCTAAGTGCATGCAGCAGTGATATTTAAAATACCTGGTCGAGATCATATGTTAATAATCAACCAATAGGGTTGTAGCACAGTGTTAAAACTCACTTTAACGGAATTTAAAGAGACAAGTGTCCAATTTCTAAATATTGACAATAATAATAATAATAATAATAATAATAATTATATCTTAAATGTTTTGAATATTTTAAATATTTTAAATACTTTAAGTACTTGAACTACTAAAAATTATTTAAATAATTATCTGCTGCCAACCTAATTTTCCATTCAGCCCCCTTGCATTATAATAAAACATTTGTATTTCCTTTAAAGCCATTTAAATCTACTTGGTCAATCACAAAGAAAATTAAGTTCTTAAAATTAACTTATGTTACCGAATGCTTGGCTAAAGCATTATTAGTGTTTTTTGCGAATTGCCAAGGAGCATTTATAAATGCATTTAGATAGTTTTCTTACACTCTTACCAGTGTAGAAACTAGTGCAGGTTTCACAACTTGCTAAGTCCACCACTCCAAGATGTTACAGTAATACCTATTTTTAGCAATAACTGCTCTGTTTTGTCCATGTACAAAATACTTGAACTATTACTTATGTACCTGCACTGTTTGCATTTACTGCATTTGAAGGTGCCCCATGTGGTGTTAACAGTTCATGGTTTATTAACATTTCCAAAAATGTTTTTCATACTGAAGTTTTTCTTGTATATAAAAAAGGCTTGGCTCCTAAAATAGTTACCATTTCTTGATTCCACTGGATAATCTTCCAGTTGTTTGAAACAATATTACATATAGGTTCATAGGTAGGTACTAGGCTATTGGCCCTAGGGCCTATATAAGCCTAGCCAAAGGTACCCTGGCTTTCGCCACCCAAGAAAATTATTTTCCTGTGCCACTGTCGAGCAGAGCCACAGAAGTGATCCCCGGGGTGAATTTCCTATCTCCCATCCAATCATCAAGATTTTTCTTGAACAGTGCTAATGAGGAGCTTTGTTTGATATAGATAGGTAGTTTGTTCCAGAGTATGGGAAGTCTCTGGGACAGGAATCTATCCCTCCAGCATGTTCTGTTTATTGTGGGGATGAGGTTTAGGTCCCTAGAGTGTGTAGCTCATAGGGATTGGGATTTCTTTAAGTGGAGCATGTCTAAAAGCTCTGGGTTTGACATAGCTTTGTGTGTTAGGCAGAGATCACCTCTGAGTAGGCAATATGCAACGGAGTAAAGCAGCAGTTTTTTGAGACGGTCTGCATAGGGCATCTCTTTGAGGCTGGTAATCCTCTTTGTGAGGTATTTCTGTGGCCTTTCCAGTTGTAGATGTCTTTGAGGTACATACCAAAAGGGGCATTGTACTCTATAATGGGTCTAATGAGTGATGAGTAGAGGGGAACAATGACCTCTTTTTTCCTGGATGAGAAACCTTTTGTGATGAGGTGTGCCACATAGAAGTATTTCCTGACTACTGTGGCGATGTGATTATCAATGGAGAGACTACTGTCCACCTGTGTCCCAAGGTCTCTTATCACACTTTCGGTGTTAAGTGGACTACCATCTATGTGGTAGTTCATGGGTACTGAGTTTTTTCCAAAAGGAATGACAATGCACTTTTTGGCATTGAGCTTGAGGCCATGGCTTTGACACCAGGCATCTGTCTCAGCAAGGCACTTTTGTAGGATGTCCACATCTTTTGGAGTTTTGATTATGGCTCCTAGTTTGCAGTCATCTGCAAACTTTGTTAGCCTAAGACCTTCTGTGTTGGCCTGTACTTCAGAGAAGTAGATACCAAACAGGAGAGGACCCAGGACTGAACCCTGTGGTACTCCACTTGTCACTAGTCTGAAGCTGGATTTGGAGTCTGCTACTTTCACAGTGTGGGTTCTGTCAGTGAGCCAGTTGGCAACCTATCTTGTGACATAGGGATTTATACCTAGTTTAGTGAGTTTATCTATAATTCCAGAGTGGGGGATGGTGTCAAAAGCCTTGGCACGATCTAGATAGGCTGTGTGAACCACCTTACCCTCATCTACGGCTTTGGTGACTGCTTCAAAGAAGTCTATCAGGTTTAGGAGACATGATCTGCCTTTTACAAACCCGAACTGGGTGGGGTCCTGAGTTTGGAGATTACCAATGTCATTGTTTATAAGTTCCATGATGATACACTCCATAGCCTTGCAGACCAGGCTCGTTAGGCTAATAGGGTGGTAGTTTCCGGGGTCTGTGGTGGCTCCCCTTTGTGGAGTGGGATAACTGTCTCTGTGCGCCATTTAGTGGGCACATAGCCTGAGGTGAGGCTATGATTGAACATGGTACTTAGGTGGGGTGCCAGTTCATTCTGTAGTTCATGTAGAACACAGCCTGGGATGTCATCAGGTCCCATGGATGCTGTGTTCTTGGCTTTGGATAGTGTGTTTTTTACCTATGCAGCCATCTGGTATAGAGATGGGCCCTTTAGGGGATGACAGAGGGGTAAAGTTAGCACTGAACCTATCTGCCAGGATGTTGGCAATATCCGTTGGTTCTGTATATTTAGTGCCATTGTGCTGTAACTCAGAGCAGATCTGAGTGTTGCCATTGAGATTCTTGACATAGCTATAGAATGCTTTGTGGTTGTCTTTAGAGTCAGTGGCGATTTTGTTTTCATAACTAGCTTTGGAGGATTTTATGAGGGATCTCAGCTTCTTACTGAAGCTGACCAGGGAGTTTCTCCAATCATGTGATTTTACTCTTTTTTGCAACAGTTTCTTTCTTCTGTTGTAGAGTTTGTTTATGGCAGGGGACCACCAGATTGGCTTCCTTTTTTTGGAGGATAGCATCTTTTTTCTGTTAGGGATTGCACAATCCATGCACTCATATAAGTGCTTATAAAATGCATTTGTGTAGGATTCAGCAGTCATACCTCTATTGTCCGTCAGCATGGTGATCATGTCTGTAGAAATGGGTGATGGGAGTGCTCCAAAAAAAGAATTCTCTGATGCTTGAATAGTCAAGGCATTTTTGTTTGTAGAGCATGAAAGGCTGTTCTTATAAAAGCTTTTTAAGATCAGCTGTGCTATTTCTTAAGTTAGTCACTTCCTTGATTATATTTTCAATAAAGTCTCTCTGATATCCCCTTTCTATAAACATATTTTTCAAATGGGTGCTTTCAGTGATGAAAACAGAGTCAATGGTCGTTATCCTACTTAACCTTATAAACTATCCCTTAACTGCACCTTTCTTCATATGGAAAGGGTGTATACTACTGTGATGTAAGCAGTTATTTGTAAAGTGTCTTTTCTGTAAATGCTACTTTGAATATTGTTGTTTGAATCATTCGATACGATATATTTGTTTATTTTTAAATGGTTAACCAGGATTAAGCACTTTCAGCTCTCTTGGGAGTTTTCATCAGAATGACAGGTATCCACTTTCCTCTCCCTTTATATCTTTACTGAATTAATTAGCGAGAACTTAATTAGTCATTAAAATTTTAAAGGAATATACACACTACTTAGACTCTATAGTTCCCTAGAATTACAAAAAAGCTTCAAACATGATTCATGTGACTTATAAAGTGTTAACATTCCTTTTAAAAACCTTTTAAACATAGTAATAAAAAATAAAAATGTGAAAATGTAAACAAATATAAATAAAAATAAAACCTAGCTCGCATTTCCACTTTCTTCAATTACTTAAAAAGGAAAAATCCTCGACTATACATGATCTTAAAATTACAATAGCATTAATAAAAGATATACAAACATATAAAAATACTTTTATTAAAATAATTCAAAAACAAATTTTATTAAAATAATTCAAAAACAAATTTTATTTATTTTTTTCAGGGCTCTAAGCTTCAGCGCTGGTTGCAAAGCAGTGCTGTCATTCAGACTGGGAGGATGGGTCAAACCGCATTTGACCTAAATTGCCAGATTACTTCTTTATACTCAAGGGAATTTCCTAATTCCCCCTCCCCCTTCCCAGAGTTCCTTTCAACAATTTTAATACTTCCAAATAAAAATCTGTTACTGCTACTACAAATTTCTGAATGTCTAGCCAAAGCATTGTTAATATTTTTATTTTTTTTTGCTAATGTCATAGTTATACTCGTATATCCTTTTTCTCAACATCCTCTCTGTTTTGCCTATATGGAACCCATCTCACCCAAAGCATTTAGCCATGTAAATAATACCTGTTGTGCCACAATTTCCATTCTTGATACTGAAATCGGGCTTTGAGTTATCAATTAGAATCATGTTTTCCCCTTCAAAAATCCAGGGACATTGTTTACAAGCTCCACATTTTTTTGTACCTACTGTGGGCTTTCCATCCTTTGTATACTTATTTCCTTCAAGCAATTTCTTATAGTTAAGCAAAGTTTTATGAATAGGTTCATATATCTGCAATCTCCCATCCATTGGTCAAGAATTTTGTTCCACAGCATAGGAGTCTCTGGGTGATGAATCTGTCCAATGCTATAAAACAGTTCATTACCTGTCACTTTACCTAGTTCATTGCTACCATTCAAGAATTTCCAGTTATTTTTTTATAATGCTCTTAACATTCGTTGTAAGCCACAATGCAGCCTCTACTGAAATATGTACTATTGCATCCCAAGGGGTGCATGAGTATAGTCTTCTTTTCCTAATAGAGGTTTACATTTTGTACCCCATGAGTCTGTTACCTCAACAATATTTTCCTGTAATGTGGGTTTAGGATACCCCTTTCAATAAACATTTTTTAAGTAAATGCATTTCTTCTTTCAAATCATTATAATTTGAGGTCATGCTGAAGTCTCCCAAGAGAAGTGCTTAATCCTGGTTATTTTTTTTTTTTTTTATTTTAAGTGGTTAAATAAATATACTTTATATTTTGAACTTTTCATGCTGCCTTTTCCTTCATCCACTCATTTGAAGTTTTTAGTTTACCAATTTTGAGTGGTATACCTAATTTGTAAAGGTTCCCCATTTTCATTCTTCCTCAACTCCCCACCCAACAACTCCCACCCTTGTCGTGATAGTCCTCTGGAAGAATGAAAGTTCATAAGAGCACCACTATGCCTTAATTTGAGCTCCAAATATTGGCTTCTTCTCTCAGGGATATTAATATTTCCTAACTTATGCCATTTAGCAAACAAGATCTCAGGTATGTTAGGGATTGGTGCATTGTGGGTAGGGAGGAGCTCAAGAGCTTTTAGGTTACCATGAGCTATAGCAATAGTCGGGTCAGATCCAATAGTCGAGGAAGAATGAAAATGGGCAACACAGATGGAACGTTATTGTAAGTACATAACTTTTTTTTTCTATTTATTCAACTTTGCAAATAATAGGGATCACAAGGAACGTTATGCATGACATTTACCCTGTGTTTATAGCACTTGTTGATAAAAGAGTTAACAGAGTGAAAGACTGACTTAAAGGCTGGTTAATTAGTTGTATTTGCCCAATGAGCATCATTACCCTGTTAATTTTTAGAAAATAATACTTGAAGGGGGCATTGTTCACTTCATTTGCACACACACACGATCACAGGAACAGCATGGCACTAATATGACTGTCTTTGTTTTTATTTTTTGATAGCTAATAAAGTGCTAATAAAGTGCACTGGTCCAAGGGCCTTTATCCACCATGACATGGGCCAAACATGCAGTGCTGCATAAAATAGTGCTTACATTTTTATTTTCAGTAATGATTACAAATCACAAATGAATGAGGGAAATATATATATATCACTTTACACAGTAGACAAAAAGTATGCATACTACCTTTCATATCAAAAAATAAGATCATATTAAAAATAATTATTGTATAGCTTCTATATAGTAACAGCACTAGCTTTTAGTTTCAGGATGTCTTCACTCAGTGACCACATGGCACTATAATGTTGTCAGTTAGATTTCATGATTATTTCTTAGATATTTTTTCTAGTAAAAAGAGGCTATATGAAGTTCACGGTTTGTGCTTGTTATGATATGTGCTTTAAGTCCTTGTCTCCCTGAACATTCAGAACAGAGCAATGGCTTTGAGAGAAATATTAAAGAAATGCAACTTGGAATGACAACTTTGGTGTTGTGTAACATGCATGGACACATAACAGTGATACAGAAAGAGCAACAATCCTTTGATGACCATAGAACAGCATATATTACAAAATCAAGGTTCCATCATCCAGTTTCTCTGCCCTTGTTGTTTTCATAAACATACATGTGTTTTATGTTTCTTAAATGTTTCTGTCTGTATATGAATTGTTTCTCCCCATATTGACCTAGATCCAAATATCACAGCCCTAAGTTATGCAAGACCATGTGGGAGTTGATGATGTTTACATGCGCAACAAAAGAAGATGCATTCTCATTCAAGTCTATTACAAGTCTTGGGAAGTACCTTTGCTTCGTAAATGGGAAAAGTTTAAAGGCCAACACAAAGCAGTGTGTGGGAACTACAGATACAGTTGCAGCATTGACTGAAACGGTTCTATTAACTGCTGCTTTCCTTCACAATAACACTACATGCATTTCCAACATGCCTAATATGTTTTAATGACAGTAGTGTGTATCTTTGCATGGATTTGCTTCCTTTTAAAGTTTGAGGAAAGTAGAAGATGCCGGTTTAGAAGGTGACAGTTTGTCCTTAAACATTATGTGGGATATAAAAGGCTGAACATTATAACACATAGAAAGTAGACAAGACTAGTAATGAACTTGGATTTTATCTTTCAAGTATTGCAAGAGTCATATGAACATATATGAATACTGACAGAAGAATATTTTATTTCAGCACCTTTTCATGTATTGCAGTTAGCCTTCTGCAGCTTCCTGTCCTATTCTCATGCCTTGTCCTTTTTCTTTTCCTGACAGAGGCATATTTTAGCTCTTCCACAGAGCCTTACTGCACCAGCACCTCCTTCAATAGATTTTAGAGCCAAAGTATCCTTGTCTGTGACACACTGGATGGTTAGGGCTACAATGTTGTGACCTGCTCACTGAAAACCAATAAATTAATCTTTAATTTAAAAATCTAAAAAAAAAAATACATCTGATGGCAACTAAGGGTATGGTATCTCAAGTTACACCACTAATGCTAAGTAGATTAAAGTATAAAAAGGCACGCATCTTCCTAAATGCAGTTTGGCTATAAAGAATGCAGGAAATATGTACAACTATCCTGGTTCTGGACCTACGCAGTGCCCAAGAGCAGGCTTCCTACTAAACACCTCTATGAGGACAGGCTTTTGTCTTGCTCCTTAGACCCTAGTGCTGTCCAGTGCTCACTGGCCAACAGTAACTGTACTGTGAACACACACAAACACATGCATTAATTTCCAGGAAAGGCCCATAATATTTTTCAATACTGCAGTGCCTTCTGTCCTGCCTGAAGGTAATTAACTGCCATCATCCAAGACTACCAAGCTGGAGACCTACTAGTTACTATTTCAAACTGCCAGCACCCTAGATTATCAGGCTTAGGATCCCCAGTTACTGTTTCAAACTGCCCAAACCGCAAGCACCCCAGATTATTAGGTTGGGGAATCTCTCAGTCATTGCTTCACTCTTGCAAATAAGCTAATTAATTATAGATACAGATGATAGTATATAGCAGTGCAGTCTAGCCTGGTGGAGGTGGATGCCAGCAGTTTTTGACTATTTAGCAATAGATGCCTCTTGCCAATTAATAAATAAGTAAATAAGTGATGAGACTTACAAAAGTGAATACATAAAAATACTTAAGAAAGCATGCATTAAGCTGCACATTTAACAGTAAAATATATATAGAGATATGAAATTGAGCAAGCAAACAGAAAATTATCCTTTTGAAGCAATAATCTGTAAAAAAGAAAACGCATCTATCTCCAGGCAATCTTTTTTTCTAGCTCTTACTAAAAGAATTACTGCCCAAACTAATATTATTGAATTTTTAGATCAACCACAGGCAAAGACAACGGTAAAAATAAACAAAGTCTACTCTTCACATCACAGACCCTAGTTAGTACATATTTTTAACTGGTGTCTTCCTTTCTCAGCAATTTGGTTTATGCCATTCATACAAACTAAAGCTGATTGGTCTTGTAAACATCTTCTTCATGGCGATTCCCTTATACAAGGAGAGCCTCCCTATCACTTTAAAGTCCTCTTGTACCACTCTCAATATGATACCTGACTGTCACTAATGAGTGTTTTTCTTTGTCTAGGCTAGCAGTGTTTTTAGCAGAATTGTGTATTACCAGAATTGTATGGCCTTCCAGTTGACTACCCTCCATTCCATTTCAAATTCATCCATGAGGATTATCTAGTATGCAACCAAAGGTGCCTCAAGGCAGCAGGTTCAGGCATTTCCATTAGGAGGCAAGCCTGGATGCACTTATGTGATTTTTTGGAGCCTTTCAAGTCCTTGTACGTCAATTCACCCTTTGGCGTCAGTTTGTTGTATGGCCCAAAAGTGAAAGACACACTCTGCAGGTGTGAAATAGATAGAAAGACCCTCTCTGCAGTGAGTGTACATTTTTCAACCCCTCAAAGATTGTTTTCTAGGAATCAATGAGCTGGATGAAAAATTTGGTTCAGGAAGTCCCACGGTCCTTTCCAGGACATGTGTGGAGATAGTTCCTCTAGGGGCAAAGGAGGGGGACTGAAATGGATGATAATGCCCAAGCGGCAGAAGAGGCCTGCAGAACCAAGGGTCCAGAGATTCTTTATCTGATAGAGCCAATCAGTGCTTCTGAAAGGAGGCCCAATTGTCCCACTGTGGAGGCAATCGGGGATCGACTACCCATGCACCAGAGAGGCTGGGTGGATATAACAAGAGTTACTTGGGTGTAGAGGATTATTTCCAGGGGTTATATAATTCCCTTTTCCCTCCCATTGCCATCTGTATGCAAAATTCACAGTGTTCCCCCAAGTCATGGGGAAAGCAGCAGCACTAGAAATGCAAAAGCTGCTAGGAAAAAAGAATCATCCAAGAGGAGCCACTAGGCCAGATAGGATATGAAACTATCTAATTTAATTGTTAATTGTCAAGAGTATATATATCAGCTGTTTTTGCAATTAACTAAACTCTGATGAAACCCGTGTGTGAACAGGTGAAAGCGCTAAGTTTTTTGTGGATGTCCATTAAACCTTCTCTAGTACTCGTGGCGAGTTGTTATTTTCATTTTTATCAGTCTACGTTTTTAATTTTTTTTACGAAACTTACTCAAGATTCTTTTTAGTGCCAAAGAAAACAGGGAACTGGAGACCAGTTTTGGTTCTCAGTGACTTGAACAAAGCAGTTTGAAGTTACAGATGGTCACCATTCAAACCATTCTGCCTTTTTTAGGCAAGGATGACTAGATGTACTCGATAGACCTTCAGGATGCATACTATCACATAAAAATGAACAAACAATCCAGAATGTATTCACACATCTAGTTAGGAGTCACTCACTACATATTCAGAGCACTGTCCTTTGGCATCACCACAGCCACCAGGGTGTTCACCAAATGCATGGCAGTGGTAGCAGCTCACTTGATACTGCAGGGATTCTGAGTTTTTCCATATCTAGATGATGGGGTCATTACCGCCTCGACCAGGCATCTACTAATAAGAGCAAGAGATCAGGTAATCCGAACTTGTTCTTATCTGGGAATTACCAGAAATAGATATTTTTAAGAATAGCCTTGTCACTTATTATGGCAACAAGCGTTTTGGTATATTGGCAAGCTAGAAAGGCATTAATGCCCGTGCTTGAAATATTTTTATTTATGTATGCATGTATAAGTTATAAGTCTCAGTTACAACCGACTCAAACCGTGGAGTTCATAGGAGCAGTGCTCAACACAGTGTCAGTGGCTGCTTCTCTTCCTCTCTCAAGAGTGCAGACTATCAGATTCCAGGTCAGGGAAAATAATTTACAGTACCAAAATTTTAGCTCGGGTAATTCTGTAAACCTGGAGGTCAATGTCAGTGGCCATTATTTTAGTTCCTCTAGGAAGATTTCATATGAGAATTCTTTAATGGATGACAGCAGCTCAGGGGTCGAAATTGACACTTCAGTAAGTATACAGAAAAAGACTAGGTGACCTTAATGGGCAATCCTCTTCCAAAGCCACATTTCACTGAAAATAACTGTCCTTGTTCGTCACAATTCTCAGTCCACCAAAAACCCAATCACTGTTATACAAGTTCATCTGAGAAAAGATATTGCTACTTGTTTTTCCAAGTTAAACTATTTACCCATCTTTTGTCAGAACATTAATTGTATATTAATATTCCTTTTGAATAATACAACTGGATGCACTAAAAACTAGACTAAACTTATAATGCTCATAGTTTTCTAGTCAAAGCGCCTCCTCTCTAAATTGCTTCCTCTATAATCTAAAGCTGTGTTGTAGTCAATACTATAATTACTGTTACAGGTATATGAAAGCATAATAATGCAGGAAAATTCTACACTACCTCACATCCTAATTTTGATCAGTTCTTTGAAATATAGAACTATAATACCATAATTTATTTTTATTATACACCTTTTGCTTCAATGCATACAGCAATAAATATAATTTACAGTTTCTGTACTCACTAATCTCATTTAGTTTATGTTTTATGATTACTTGCTTACTTGTTTACAAGGTAGGTTGGCTGGTCCACTGATCCTCTACAGCAATGACCTGGTCGCCAAGGTAGGAGTTACAATTAATGAATGAAAGGATGAATGAATGAATGAATGAATGAATGAATGAATGAATGAATGAACATCTTATAGTACTCATTTTGATATGTACAATTACAGTGCTCAGTGGAAACTTAAAGTCAGTATGAACAAAAATGTTATGACATGCATATTAATAAACTGGGGGGGGTCTGTTTTACATAATGAAGAGATTAATGTTTTCAATGAGTGGATCAATACAACCAGCAAAACATATATAGTTTGTTTTTACATTTATAGCTTATGTGGAGATAGATTAATATGCATAGTGAAATGCAGGTTAAATAGCCAGCTAAAAAGACAACAAAACAAGCATAATATTTGTATATATTTACAGATAATTTTTGCAGTAGTTTGATTAACAGTAGGTCCAGTTGATGAGAAGCTTGCTTAGAGACTGGTAAAAGCGACATTTTCTTTGGGGGTGGATTCTAGCAGTAATAGTTGTTAGCCTTTGTGGAAGTCATAAAAGTCTTTAAAATGGCCTATGATTTTCTTCCTGTATTGGGGGCATTCTGCTTCTTTTCTGATGTCAGATGGGGTATGATTTCAGGTACATCTGTCTATTAAAGGAAATGTATTTTACACAGATATGTCTGTCTAGTAAAGAAAATGACCTGCATTAGTACCCAAGTGTTACTGGGATTCACTTTAGTAACCTGACAACAGAGATGGAACATGATTGTAAGTACTTATCTTTTTTTATGCACCCCAACATTTTCATATCTTGTCCACCAATGTCCAATAGTTTGAAGCACTTGTGATACTCAGCCTATTTTTTATCAATTTCAGTTAAGGTAATCTTAATCATAAATTGTCTTTTTACTAACATAAATATTATTGCACATTTCCTGGCCTAAATCTCAACTGCCACCTATTTTTTACACTCTGCAATCAGTAGGAGGTCTTGCTGTGGCTTGGTTCCCCTATCTTTAGCCATCATTCTAGTCTGGATGTCATTAGTTAATAGGCTGACATTATTCACTCGCACTGGTATGATGTGTAATGGAAATATGCTGAAAGTACTGGGCACAATGCCGAATCATGTAGCTTACCATTATTTAGTAGCACCCCACGCTGCGATTCCCGAACAAACGCTGCTTTCATTCAGCTAACTACTCTTGTATTGATCTCATCTCAGTGGCCACCACCCCTGTCTTCTGCAGAACATGGTGCAAAAAGCTTTACCAAAGATGAAATATATTAAATGCTCTGGCATCGTCTGGTTGACCTTGTCAACTGTGAAGGTAATCCAGCCATAGGTGTAGCTCAGAATAGAAGGACTAGAATCTAGCTGTGTGAATCTCTGCTGTTATATTATTTTGCAGACATTTGTTTGGCCAGGAACTTTGTTAACATTTTCCACAGAACTGTTTCCATAATCTCTCCTAGGAAAAGATTAGGAATCATTGATCTGCAATCACTCAGCTCCTTCATGGACCTTGCTTTTTGTAACAGTATTCTCCCTCTTCCATTAAGGTCCTCTGCTACTGTTTCACTTCTCAGCGTGATACCTGACAGTCTAGACAGGGTATGTTGCAGTTCTGTCAGTACCTGTTGGAAAATTCCTATTAGCCCTCCTTGCCTTGTCTGTCAAAAGCCCCCTGATATATTTCACTGTATTCCCCTGGAGTCCCATCCCATATGTCTGTTTGCCCATTCCTTGTTCACCTTCCCATGCCATGCTGTATACTTGCTGTCAGATTGTATTTGCAATATGGAGGTAACTCCTATTATGCCAAGCAGAGGTTTGCTATAACCCCACCCTACTTGCAAGCTGACATTCCCACTGCCATCTTTTATCCTTCCTTATCACATCTTTTGTTCAATAGTAAGCATCCTTTCCTCGTTGTCTGTACTAGCTGCTTCATGCTGGCACTCCACCTTCTTTCTGTTCTCCCTAAACCGACTCTACTTCCCTATTTTACTCTTACCTACCCCCTTGCAGCCTCACATTTCTGCATGGATAATAGTTCTTCACCCCCACTGTCATTGTCACAGAATTTCCTAGTAGCCTACCGGCCTTGGTTCCCATAGTTCTATCGGTTTACTATTAAAAGGTCGAACGGCACTCCTTCGACTGTCGTATAGTCAACAACGGAAGGTCGAAACTGATAATCGTGAACTCAAAAAAAATCTAGGAATGGGTTTCAACATGGGTCGAGGTAGGGGAGATGTTTGTAGTTCAGAATAATATGAACACCTACCTCAACCCATGTTAACACCATTCCTAGATTGATTTTTTGACTTCGACATTCGACATTTACGACCTTATAGTACAGTCGAAGGAGTGCTGTTCGACCTTGTAATAGTAAACCGTTCTATCCTAGTTGTACATTATTTCTCTATGACAAAAATAGTAAGGCAGACTGTGGCATGAGGACTGTACACCTACTGATTTGCTTACGTCTGCCTGTACATTACTTCTATATCAGTGAGGATCACCTCCAGTATACTAGCTTCTTTACCTTTTACTTGAGCCACTTTGACAGCTTTTGCCATTTCCTTTCTCTCTGTCATAACCCAGGAAGTGGCCATCTGTTATATTAGTGCTGAAAATATATACCTCTGCAGCTATCCTTCATTTTACCTTCTGTTTAGTGTTGTGCTTAATTCTGTCATTAGCCTTTTTTCTACTGGGTTATATTGAATAGGCAGACACCAAGGGCACCAGTTTGTTTCCCTTGCCATGTAGCAGCTGGTCTTCCCATGTTTTCAGTCAGCCTGATAACTTGTTTTCCACACCTAGTGTTCATTCTCTTACTGAGATTTCCTATTCTGCTAAGAAGTGCAAGGACAGAAACTGCAAGAGAGAGAACTCTATGGTGGTATTGCTTTAGCTACTTCTGGAGTTAGGACAGAAGAGAAAGAGAGAAAGACACCAGAGAAAATATGGCAGCACCAAGGTGTAGAACAAAATTGCTTTTGTTAGAGCAACAGAAGAAATAAGTATTATCGTGCTGTGACATGGTGCAGTAGTTGATTAATAACCAAATAAAAGGTTTTGGTTGAAACAAGCATTAAACTAAGCATGGTCCTTCAACGTCCTGACTGGACTTATACTGTTATCAGATTATCAATGCCCCTTAGACAAGGTGTCCCATTCCACTGTCTAACTCGGTTATATCCATAAGGAATAATTGTAAAAAACAAATGTTGTGAGCAACTTTTTTTTTGAAGGGGTGGGTACTTTAGCTTCAACTGGAGTAGAGGCAGACAACAGCACAAGTATGTAGAGGAAGGATTCTGTCATCGAAACATGCCAACAAAATAAGTGTATATGTTTTGTTGGGGGTGCTTTGGCTGATTAGTTTTTTTAACAAACGCAATTATGATGATGATAAATGCAAGTTATCAGTAAACACAACCATTAATCAAGGACAGGTTAGTTATAATGAACCAAATGTGACGTGGCCATGGGTATTAATAATACAAGAGACAAAATAGTATTCAAGCATTGAGTACAATATGTTATTTACTTAAAAGTAGAAAAATGCATCACAAAGAAATTTTCGTGGCACATTGACAACAAACATTTGGAGAATAAACAAGTCATAAAATGAACCTAAGTAAATGACATTGAAGTTATTTCCAAACTGATCTCTAGACCACAAGGGGAAGGATAAATGCACTACATGTGGAGAATTTAAAGCAGTCAATCAACTGGCATAATTTGTGGAGCTAGCAGGAACTAGAATACCCATAAAAAATTCACACAGATGTTGAAGGAACAAGCAAACTTCTCAAAGGCAGTGAACAAGGGTCAAATTTGAACCCCTGGAGTTGTGAAGCAAAATCTTTATCCAATGAACTGTTCAGAAGGCTATTAAGACCTTGTAAATAATATATTTCATTTTATAGTAGACCGCCTGTTAGTTAGCAAGGCTTTACTCCAATAATCTCTAGTCCGTTGTACAAGGGAACATTCATTAACAACAAACCTGAATCTATTACCTTTCTACAGCATTACTTTCTGAAATTTCTTGAAACTATCTGCTTTTCAAGTTCTTAATGATATAGTTAATGCAATGAATACAGTACAAGGAAAAAACAGAGTGCATTCCTCAGGTTAAGTAGTTTAGACTGTTATCAAAACTGTCCAGATTGTATTATTCATTGATAATGTTCATATTTCTTCAGCTGCTCATAGATGTATTATTATGACTTATTTATCAGTTTTAACAGGACAGGTTTTAGTTAACCTGAACTTTAAAATATAGGCAGATCAGAGTATAACAAAGTGACTTTTCTGGCAAGAAATAAAACAGTTTATTATTTGTATAGATTTTATTTACTATTTATTATTGTTTATTAGCCAATTAATCAATATGACTCTGAAATCCAGGCTGAGATGCATGTAACTATACTTTAGTAGGTGTAAGCTATTCTAGAGGTTTATGATTGTGTCTCAGATTATTGGAGAAAAAAGATATTCGAGCACAGCAATGGTCAGTGCTGCCTATCACAGAATGATGGTGGGAAGCAAACAGTTTCAAAAACTGTTAAACATTTCACTGTCACATCCCCTTTCTCCCATATACACGGCTATATGTGAACACATGCACACATATAGACTCAAAAATGTGTCAGAGCAAAGTGTGGAACAGCTTTTAAATGTATTTATTTCACAGAAAAACACTTCAATTCCACCTGCTGTCTGTGGGGTAATCCTAAAGGTTTAATGGCTTTCAAAGGTGGAAACACTTTACACTCTTACACTTTTTTCTTCTGTAACTGGTTTTACATGGAGCACATAAAGCTCTGTGTATTACAGCGAATTATGATCAGGTCTCTCCATCCATTACTCCATTGTTCTGGGTTCTTGATATTGTTATCAGGATTCACCCTCTCAATTTCACTTTGCTTCCCTCTGGAGGTGAATTTCTTGACATCATTATCTCAAATACATAAAACATGGTTATGATCAGAGACCCCATAATCCTCTGTATCATGTGGTTTGATAAATGGATTTTGGAAATTCATCTCAAGAATGGAGCAAAGTGAAACTTGAGAGGTGAATCTTGACACCAGTGTCAAGAATGTTTTAAAACTGAGTAACGATAGCAGAAACCTGTGCGGTGAGTTGCTTTCATTCACTTCAAGACCACATAACAAAAGGTTATGATTAGAGAACTCAGACTTAAATTTTTGTACGGCATGGGGGGGGGGGTGCTCCATTATAATAGATTAAAAAAATAGTGTGACAGTAGGATGTGTGGGACACTGCAAAGCATTTAATTGCTTTATAGCAGCTGATGTCTCAGCAATGCCTTTCACTTTTAGCAACAACTTTAAATATTTTTAGTTGATTTCCCATACTTCAGTTGTAGCTGTAGTACATTTGACAGCATGAGGTGTGTTTAGTTCTGACAACAAGATTCATAATTACAAACCTCACTATAATACAGGGGATTATGCTTGAGTTTCTGATCATCACCCACCTGTAGTGCACGGACTGCCGTGATTATGCTCAAAACACAGTCAATATCCTGATAAGCACTAGAGACCTGACTTTAAGACTTAGAAGATTGTTAAGCACACCTAAGTGTTGTTAAGGTCGGTTCTGCACTAAAAGCAGACTACATATTATGTTTTCTAGACATGGATGTCAAAAAATTCGTCTCTCGAGCGAATTTCTTGGTATCCATGTCTCAAACACATAATAAGTGAGTTATGATAGGCAACCCAGTCATAATCCTCTATATTACATGTTCCGTACATGGATGTATGAAATTCTCCTTGAGAGCAAAGCTTGAGAGGTGAATCTTGGCATCCATGTTAAGAACACATATTGAAGGGTTATGAACGGACACCTGGTCATAATTCTTTGTGGTGCATGGTGCTTTATCTGCTCCATGTACTACCCATTACAGAAGAAATGGGAGAAAAGAGGGAAGGTGTAGGACTGCAGTTTTTGCCTGGCTTCGAACGATGCTACAGCATTTTGTGCTGTCAAACAGACAACAACATACTTGTCATCTTCTTTAAGAATTCTGGGCAAATACAAAAATAAGGGAGAACCACGATAAATCAAGGAAAACACAGCAGCCAATGTCCCAAAACCTCAGCCACAGCAAAAACACTCGTAGGTATAACACGACCACAGTTTATTGTATACACACGTAGATTTCCACAGATAGGTTAAGCGCTTTCATCGAATGACTTCATCAGAACACTCCACACAGTAATCCACCCATTTAAATAACATTCCTTCCAATTAGATAGTCAATAGACAATTAATTCTTAAAATGGCAATACAAAATTATAAATATAAGTATAAATATAATACTTAATACATACAAATTTAACCTAATAAAAATAGTGTCCTGTTTTTAACCATTTAAAATATGTAACTATTAAAACTGATGTAGGGCATATGTAAAAATCTAACTCATAATACATTCGCTCTATATTTAAGTTCAGGTTTAATACTAATGTGGTCGTTGAGACCAGGGGGGATCGTGGCATTTAATTCCAATTGCCACCTCACTTCTGCCCTTAAGAGTTGATTGTTCAATAAGGGAGAGACAAAGAATCAAAGTCAGAGAGAGTTTTTAACTATTGCTGTAATTCAGTGAAAAGAAACGTTTCCCAATATGCTGACGATTCCACAGTGATATTCTTAGCAAAAGATTTCCCTGTTCTCTATCAACTAACACAACAATCCTTCTTTTCAGTAAAAAAACTGGTTTGAAATATCTGAGCTGCTGCTCAACACCATAAAAAGAATAATGCCATTTTGTCCTAAAACAGTTCAACCTTCAATTAGTTTGCATAAATATATTTATACCCTTACATTTATATTCCTATGTATATACAATGCTTATGATGCTGTAACTACAAGAATATATTGTACTAAATTATATGTCACCTTATCAGTATTTTATTGGAGCTTTTCTTCTGGGCTCTCTGCTGAAAAGGGTTAAATGCCCATTCGGACTTCCCAATCATCAAATGGAATAAATAAATAAATAACTAAATGAAACTATCAGTGGCATTATTGACTTATGGAATCATTAATCCTCAGTGATTTAGCAGAAAATCAAAGATTTTATGAGGGATAGGGCAAAAATATTTGGTAAATTCAGAGGCATTCTGCAAAACCAGGGACAGCTGAAAGATATACCAGGCAAAAACAAAGGGACCCTCTGACAGAAGGTAAAACAGCTTTTGAAGCTGTTATGCACTTCATTCCATCACAGTTTTTGTTTAAGTCTGGCAAAGTGAAGTTTTAAAAGATGTTAAAGGTTGTTTTACCTTTTCTCACTGTTCTTTACTGCCAGCACTAGCAGCAGGGGGATCACAGCTGTACTTAGGGAGGTGCTTAACAAACTTTTGTTAAGCACTTTTAACCTCTCTTTTAATTAGGTCTTGCACTTGAAAAGTGCTTAATAATATATTTTTTCACAATATAGAAGTGTAACCACAGCACTTCATGCACTAACTAGAGGATTAGGATCAGGTTGCTGATCGTAACTCACTTATGTGTTCGAGAAAGGATGCCAAGAAATTTGCTCTCAAGGTGAATTTTGACATCCATGTTGAGAGCACATAATATGTAGTTATGATCGAAGATCCAGTCATAATTATTTGTAGTAGATATGTATCCTCTCTATGTATTACAAATTAGTCAAAAGTAAGGTTAAAGAAAAAAATGTGATGTGTTGTGCCAGTTCTAAAAGCCGATAAAGCATTGGGGAAGTGGTTGATGTCCTTATTTATTCCTCACCTGAGGGAAGCGGTTATAACCAACGCACTATGTGTACTTTAGCAGACATTAGGCAGAAACGGGAGTTGAAATAAAGTCATTTTGTGCCTTATTGCTGCTATTTACTGGTCAGGGCTAACTGCTTTTAATGCAGACCCAATCTTAACAACACATAGGGAGTGTTGTCATGGTTGGGTCACGTGCTTTAGCAGAGCTGAACCAAGATGTAATTTGACAGTTTTTGGAGCATAATCACTGCATTCTATGGTACTACATGCTTGTTATACTTAGGGCTTTTCTTGTTAACTTTGTTTATAGTTAGGTTCTTATGCATGAACCTTCTTATAACTTTAATACCATCTTATGGGTTGCATTTCAGCAGACATTAAAAGTAGCATAAAAACAGCATTTTATCTCCTAATTTAATGAGAAGTATTGTGCATCTTATTAAAAATACACTTTTATCTATTTAGAATTTAATTTTAATATGCAGAAGTAATTTTCAGTGTATTACACAGTTATCATCATCAGTGGTCAAGTGTGCAGAGAGGATAAAACATTAGCAGAAACCACATATGTATATACCCTTAGGGAGATGTCAGATAAAAAAAGGCATATGATTAGCATTTAGACTACAGAGTGCAGTTCTATGGCATAGCTACATTTAATACTAATGAGTGTAAAATGCTATATGCCTCAGTTGAAATGACCTTTTTTATTGAAGAGTCTTAAAATAACATGTGCAAATCATACCTTGATTCAACCTAAATAATGTGTGATATGCACACTTTACATTTATGAATTGTCTTAAGATTTTTTTATATGCTTAACTGATTTTTAGCAATAAATAAAATATATCAATGCTGTACATACTGGCTATTAATTTTATAAAAGATATTGTGTGCCTTATTGCAAAGTATATAGTTTTCAATTACATTTCTTTCCAGATACAAAGTATTTTAATTAATGTTTACCACCTTCCATTTGTTGTAATGTTTCTCTTTAAAAGAGAAAGCCTACGAAAAGTCAACATATATATGTCTATAAAGAAAACATTAGGTGGGGTTAGTATGTTATTAGCATTAAAACTGGAGTGCACATTTCTATGGCTTGTGTACATTAAAGTATAAATTATGTAATATTATATATTTCAGTGTTGTATTAAGATTATCAGTATTCTACAATCTTAATTTCATTGGACTGTCTCCGGTGATTGAAAAAATCAGTGCAGTCATTCCTGTATCCTCTTACATACTTACTCCTAATGTCTTCAGAAAAAACACTCAGGGTACACATGCACTCTTTAAGAGGCAATAAGGGGCAGGTAAACTGAGTTACTGTCCTTTACCCCTGCATAAAATGCAGGCAGCAGATACAAGAAAACTCACTGACAGATAATGTTATAGAACATCCTACAGCCAAGACTAATGCACCCACTTCAGAAAGCCTGTTTGAAGATAAGCAGGTATGATATGGTGAGATCACATGTCTGTCATATCTTAGTCAGCTACAGTGGTTGAAACAGATGCATAAAATCACACATTCTGTCTCCTAAATACCCTAAATGGGAGTAAACAAGCCCTAGAAAGTAAAAGAAGGGAAAAAGTCAAATGTTCTGAAGAGCAGCCCTCCTGAATAGTTTTGTTTTAGGAATCCCAACAGTAGTGCTGATTGCTAAAGGAGTACCCTGGTAACCAAGTGTCTGCAGTACAGATGTTCATGGTGTACATTTTCCTGAATGATGTAGCAGAGGCATTCCTCTCACTCTCTGATTGTTACAATGCTTTGTCATTATGTTGGCTAAGGATGATTACCCTTCAGGTAGCACAAAACAAGAGACAATCCATTTCATTCAGTTAGATTGTGTATGAGAAACCCTCTTTGCAATGAGCAGAAGGCATTTACATCACACCAGTCGACCTGTGATCAAGGACACAGTAGTGGGGTAGCTATAACTGAGAAACCAGCTGCAGGAATAAATGAGGATTCATTCAGAAAGTGCAGAAAACCCTCACAAATATCAGCTGATATGGTGAGTTCTCACATGTGTGTTACTTCTCTTTTGTTGATAGCTCATCATGACTCTGATCCTCAATGTTACCACATCTCCATAGTGTGCTTTTGCAATGATTGCACTGTAATCTGCCCTAGTACATAGCACCAAATACCTAAAAGTGGTATGCCCATGTATTACTATGTACTACATCAGCTCATTTATTGAAAATTTGGTATAGCCACTGTCTTGTGGACTATTTTTCCAGTCCTATATGTATAATCTGTAAAAAAAGGTAAAGAACTATGAACTGTACCAGATCTCTTTACTGATTTTTTCTTGCTGACTTGAAGTCATTCATTGCAACAAACATTGCAATGTGGACTTATGCATTAATCATTTTTTGTTCCGAGACATGCAGCAGGATAAGTGAATAGCAGTGCTGTACTTAGTTCTATGACTGGAATATGCTGTAGCAGGTGCACAAGAAGGAACTGACTTAGAATGTGCACTTATTCCCCACAGTCATCTAAATACATGTATCTTTGCCTAGGTTAACTCCTCCTTGTGCAAGTCTTTTATTCTGCATCAGGGAAGCCTCAACACATACACACACACACACACACACACACACACACACACACACACACACACACACACACACACACACACACACACACAGCCCTTACTTTCTGTGTCTAGTTGTGACAGCTGACGATTACCTCAGCTCACATTGCCAAACCCAGCTGTAGGAGTGCAGCTTAGCATCACAGAGTTTCATGTACCCAAAAATGTGTTTTAAGATTTGGTGAGTTTACAAAATAAGGTAACATTGTGATCTGAAGTAGTTAACTTCATTTGTCAGCAACCTTTGGAATCGGATCCAACCTCGGATCCGAGCCGGCAATCTTTCATAGCTTAGATCTGAGCTCCTAGCTCCTCCCCTTCACCCATAATCCCCTGCCAACCCTGACTGACCTCAGATCTAGTTTGCCACGCTTCTTGTCAGCATCTAGGTTTTGAGCTCCTGGTGTCGTAGGGTTTTTGTGAGAGTTTTTCAATTTTTTTATTATCCCCTTAAGTCGAGTGAGTGTTGTGTGGTCAGGTTCCCTTTTTTGACTAAAACTACCCTAGTTAATACCTCCTTTTTAGTTAAAACTTATCCTCCCTCCCCATCGCTGGTCGTAGCATTCTGTGTGTTGTGTGTTTGGGGTCTAACGAATGGATCTTTATTTAATATGTCTGAGGCCCCAAAACCCATCTTTTCCAAGTGCACAGAGTGTGGACATAAGCTCTCTCCAGCGGATGGCCACACTCGGTGTGTGCGGTGCCTTGGGGTTGAACACCTTTCCTCTGGGTGTTCCATCTGCGTAGTGTTCAACCCCAGGGCACTGAATGACCGGAGGTCGAAACTGATCCTAGCGGGATTTTTGCCCCCGAATTCAGCTTTGGCCTCCGGTGCTTCTGTGGCCTCCTCCCCGGTTTCGGCGGTGGCCACTCCTGCCTCTCTCCCTCCGGTCGGGACTCAAACTCCTGCTGCAGCTCCAGAGGAGAGCGAGGCCAGGAAAGAAAAAAGGAGGGAGAAGCACCACAAGCAGTGGGCCGAGGCCTCCACTTCGGCCCTCCCCCCCGGCTAAGCGGTCTTCTCCCTCCAGGGCTTCCCGGTCTTCCCCTTCTCAGATCCGGTCTCCGTGCTTCTCACCGGACCCCGAGGAGGAGGAGACCCAATCTCCGTCGAGGTCATCGAGGTAGCATTCCCGGCCAGCCTCAGTGGCCTCGTCGATATTGACTCATAGCCTTTCCGACGCAGATTTGGACCGGATGATGCGAAGGTTTCTCCAGGCCCAACTGCAGATGAGAGTGCTCCTGCCTCCCCCCTCCGGGGGGGGAGCTTGACACCTTTCTTTGCCTCGATAGCTCCTTTTCCAACCCGCTTCCTGGGTTCGGAGCCTTCGTAGCCGAGCAGCCTTGAAGCCGGAGGTGGGTTGGCACCAACAGCATCGGGTACTTCGGCGCCATCTCTTCTCTTGAGCCTGTCGCGTCCATTTTTGTCGGATCCGGGCTCTCGGAGCCATGGGCTGAGCATTGGATCCGAGGGAATCAGTGTGTCTTTGGCTCCATCTAGGTCGGAGCACACTGGTCCGTCGGATCCGATGGCTTCGGCGCCGACCCTGATCCATCCATCTGATCCGAGCGAGGGCCTGCTCTCAGATCCGAGAGAGAGCAGCTCTCCTTCGGCTTTTGATGTGGTGGAGAGGGCACTGTCGAGTGCTTCCAGGCCCCCGGTCCTTGCTACGGCTCCGCCCCGCACTCCCTCTCTGTTGGGTCCGGCTTCCATCACCTGGCCCCAGGGACAGCCTGCTCTGATGTCCCAGGTCATTCCCTTGGAACAGGACGTGGCTGGTGAGACGTCCTCGGACAGCCCCCCCCGAGGACGTCCCTCACAAGCGAAAGTGCAAGAGGAGGCACGTGGACTCCCCCGAGCCCTTGACTGATGGCACGGATTTGGATGAAGGGGAAGGCTCCCCTAGGTCACCCCCCAAGGATGTCTCCTTCAGAGACATCATGGAAATGCTCAGGATAAGAGGGGGGTGGTCTTCCCCCAAGGCTTCCTCAGACAAATCCATGTTCCTGGAGGCATTCAAAGCAGGCCCATCGACCTCTTGGGTGTCCCCTCCGCCCGACCCCTAAGTGGACCTTATTACCACTAGGGCATGGAAGGAGCCGGACACTGTGGAGCCAGTCCCCAAATGCCCAGACAAGATCCTTAGTCCACCCTCCGAGAGGTCCCATTGGAGCAAGGGTCCCCCGTAGATGCCATGTTGGTGGCAGCGGCCACCAAGAGGGAATTAGCTCAGGAGAGTCCCTTGGTCCATCCACTGAGCATGGAGTCCCGTTTGATGGACCATTTAGGGAAGCTGGCCTTTAGTTCAGCGACCTTCTCGGTGAGGTCTCTGAACTACATGGCACATGTTATTTGACTGCAGCGGGACCCTATCAAAGAGTACACTGCGTCGCCCCCGGAGTCCATGTCGGTGGAGGACAAACGGTTGTACTCCACTCGGATGGCCACTCTCAGGTCCATATCTAACACCTCTATGCGGCTGTTGTCCCATGCCACAGAGGGAGCTGCTAGAGCCAGCAGAGCAGGCCTCATCATGCAACGTCAGGCCTGGCTCTGGCATTGCAATTTCGTGGAACCCTTCAAGGCGTTATTTGAAAATGCCCCTTTCAATGGTTCTGCCCTGTTTGGCAAGACCGTTCGCGAGACTTTGGTCCAGAGCGAAAAGGATGGGAAGACGTTGTCTGCCATCAGAGTCCGCTTCTCTGCTCCCCAGAGGTCCTTCTCCAAGAACCAAAAGGGACAGAAGAAGATGTGGTTCCGAAAGTCGCAACAATCCCAGTCTGCTCCGGATCCCCAGTCTTTCCATGGCAGAGGAGGACAGGGTGGACACCACCCTAGAGGCAGAGGGGGCCCGAGGAATGGTGGGTCCAGAGAAGCTTTCTCTGACCAGCCCACCCAGCGACCCTGAGGGGTTGCCCTATTGCTCCTCTCTGGAGGCAGTCGGGGGACATTTTTTGAGGCACCTGGCAGCTTGGGAGTCCATCACAACAGACCGCTGGGTGCTTTGCATCATATCCAGAGGATACCAAATTCCCTTTTCTCACATCCCTCACCAACCCAAACGCCTTCCCGATGTCCCACCCGATCAGAGGGAGGCTGCAGCTGTGGAAATTCAACAGGTCTTAGCAAAAAGAGCCATCCAACATGTCCCCCCAGACCAGTTCGGATCGGGTTACTACTCCAGGTTCTTTTTGGTGCCAAAAAAGACGGGGGACCTAAGGCCAATCCTCGATCTCTCCCACCTGAACCTGTCAGTAACCAAAGATAAGTTCCGGATGGTCACTCTTCAATCCATTCTCCCCCTGTTGCGGGAGAGCAACTGGATGTGCTCGATAGACCTCAAGGATGCATATTACCACATTTTGATGGACAAACGATCCAGGAGGTTTTTCCGCTTCCAGCTAGGAGCCAGTCATTATCAGTTCAGGGTCCTTCCCTTCGGTCTCACCTCAGCCCCCAGGGTGTTCACAAGGTATTAGCAGTGATAGCGGCCCACCTGAGGCTCCAGGGAATGCAGGTGTTTCCGTACCTAGACGACTGGCTCCTGACTGCCCCAACAAGGCATCTACTCTGCTCAGCCAGGAATTACTTTCTCCACCTTGCTCCCCGACTGGGGATCACCGTCAACACGGACAAATCCTTTCTCAACCCGACTCAGGTGATAGACTTTATCAGGGCCAGATTAGACACCAACAACTTACTAGCCTTCTTAACCACCGAGCGACTTCACACCCTGAGGCTACATGTGCAGGCCATTTTACTATCATCGGCTCCCCTGGCGGGATTGGTCCTGAGGACGCTGGGCTCCATGGTGGCCGCAATTACCCTGCTCCCCATGGCTCTCCTGAACATGAGGGTTTTGCAGTGGACTCTCCAAATCCAATGGTCCTTCCATTGATACCCTCTCAGTCACCCCATTCCCCTCAGCAAGGCTTGCAAAAGGGCTTTCGCATGGTGGTTGCAATCACCGAACCTCCAAGCGGGAGACCCTTTCTCCATGGGCCCTCCACTCACCACGGTGACCATGGATGCCTCTCGCCTCGGGTGGGGGGGCATTATGCAAGAAGGACGGTCCAAGGCACATGGAATGATATAGAGACCTCATTGCACATAAATGTTCTAGAGATGAGGGCAGTGCTGTTGTCGTTACAAGCACTTCAGAGCCTTCTTCCTACAAGAACAGTTGCAGTTCAGTCAGACAACATGTCTGTGGTCTGGTACATCAACAAACAGGGGGGAACCAGGTCCTACCCACTCTGTCGAGAAGCTATGAGAGTGTGGGAATGGGCAATCTCCACCAACCGCTTTCCTATTGCAGTGCACATTCCGGGACGGTCCAACATCCTGGCGGACAAACTCAGTCACACCATACTGTCTCCTTACGAGTGGTCTCTCAATCCCCAGGTAGCGAAGCGGATATTTGCCGTATGGGGACGACCCTGTTGCGATCTCTTCACCTCTCCTTCAAACACGAAATGCAACAGCTACTTCACTCTAATTCCTCCCGCTGGGGAATCCCCGAGAGATGCTCTGGTGCATGCTTGGCCTCCCAGTCTACTCTATGCTTACCCCCCTCTACCTCTGATGCTGAAGCTTCGACAGAAAGCCAGTCGATTGGGGAGCAAAATGATCCTCATTGCCCCATTCTGGCCTCGTCAAGCTTGGTTCCCTTACCTCTGGTCTCATCTGGTGAATCCGCCTTGGATTCTACATCCCCTCCCGGATCTGATTTCCCACCCCTAGGCCTCCCAGTCCTGAACCTGGACAATCTCAAGCTTACAGCTTGGTTGCTCCAGTTCCACTTGTAGCTAGGACTCCCGGTGTCTCCTCCCCAGTTAAAGATATCCTAGTAGCAGCACACAAACCTTCTACTAGGAGAGTCTATAGTAGTAAATGGAGACGTTTCGCTATTTGGGTGGAGCGTCAGAACCTGGACCCTTTCACAGCTCCGTTGCCCGCCGTTTTGGATTTCCTTTCAGGGCTTTTCCATCAGGGGGCTAGCTGTTCCACAGTCAAAGTTCAACTAGCAGCTATCTCTCATTACCACATGGGACATGAACTGGGTCCATTGATCACCACGAAGTTATGTAAGACCTTTCTGAAGGGCACCTTCCTACTCAGGCTTCCAATAAAGGAAGTAGTGCCTCCCTGGGATTTGACCTTAGTACTTCAGGCCTTGACAGCTCCCCCCTTTGAACCTGCAGCTTCAGCTGATCTCAAACATTTGTCATGGAAAACAGCCTTTCTCGTCGCTATTACTTCAGCTAGGAGGGTCTCTGAACTTCAAGCCCTATGTGTAAAACCTCCTTACTTGACCTTTCACGAGGATAGGGTTTACCTCAGGACCAATCCCTCATTCCTTCCTAAGATTGCTTCCGAGGCAAATATTAACCAATCCATTAATCTGCCAGTTTTCTTTCTTGAATACCAGAACAAAGGAGAATACAAACCACATTCTTTAGATGTGCATAGACAGCTATGTTTTTACATTCATAGAACAGCTGGTCATAGACACTCCGACCAGTTGTTCGTCTCCTTTGCCAAATTTAACTTAGGTAAATCTGTGTCAAAGGTCACCTTGTCGAGGTGGATTTCACAATGCATCCTTTTGGCTTATGAAAGTTCTGGCAGGCCCGCACCTCAGGGAGTCCATGCCCACTCTACTTGGTCCATGTCTACTTCTGCTGCTTTTCGGTCTAGAGTACCCCTGGATGATATTTGTTCAGCAGCCACTTGGGCTTCACCTCATACCTTCATCAACCATTATAAATTGGATGTTATCTCCAGAGGAACAGCATCCTTTGGCTCTGCAGTGCTCCGGAACATCCTTCCATGAAGGCCGCCCAAGTTCCAGGTAGCTGGGGACTCTATCCCAAAGGTTGCTGACAAATGAAGTTAACTCCTTCAGATTAAGAAGTTATGTACTCACCATAACGTTCCATCTGAGTAGGTAAACTTCATTTGTCTGCAACCGTCCCACCCTCCTTCCCCCTGACCTTCGGATGTTATTTGGCCAGAGGTTTTACTCTGCCCTTTAAGAAAGTTAGTTAGTTTCCTTTCTCAGCCTTATTGGTTATGGGCAAACTTGATCTGAGGTCAGTCAGGGTTGGCAGGGGATTATGGGTGAAGGGGAGGAGCTAGGAGCTCAGATCTAAGCTATGAAAGATTGCCGGCTCGGATCCGAGGTCGGATCCGATTCCAAAGGTTGCAGACAAATAAAGTTTACCTACTCAGATGGAACGTTATGGTGAGTACATAAGTTCTTATTCAAGTCACTAAGGTGAGGATGTGTCTTGTACCTTCAGGTAACTGATTGTTGTTTTATATGCTTTGGGAAACCAAAGATTGTACCAAAGATCGTATTTTCAATAACAGGGATATTCCAGAAACCAGATCCAGTAGAAATAGGACAGTCAACTACTGATTACCCTGTGATTATTGAAGAAATCAGTTTGTCATAAGCAACATTGCACAATGCATCCTACATCCTTTAAAGGACCAAACAACACTGCCCTTCCTGAGTGAATTAGTGTATTGCTGTGCTGGCAAGTGTATGTGTCGTTACTGTATAGGGTGGCCAGAAGGTGCACTGCTGCACAAAAAGCACATAACATCACAGGCTGCATCCTACATGAACTCAGGCAGGAACTTGCAGCATCACTAGGTGCCCTATTCAACCAAAGCCTGAGTACCGCCTTTGTCGCAACTGAGTGGAGGACAGCCACTGTCATCACTTTACACAAAAGTGGAGTGTCCTCCAATCTGGGAAATTATAGGCCCAACAGCCTACCTTGACCTGGGCAAAGCCTTCAGCACTATTCCCCACTTGGGCATAATAGATAAACTCTCTCAACCAGGCATCAATCCTTGTTTTTTACATACATAAAAAACAATGAAATCTCCAATACACACTAGCAAGCAGGAACACAAACTGGAACACCACTGATAGGACACAAAAGCTTTTTTATTAATATGTTCTGGTACCTTGGCTTCTTGCCTTCTGTTGGAACATTTTAACATTACAAATGTGTCCCTATATATATATATATATATATATATATATATATATATATATATATATATATATATATACACCTCTCATTTTCAATTAATCAATTAATTTTTTAAACAATTTAATAATTAAATAATTATCATGCTACTAAGCCAGAATTTAAAGTGAAATGTGCTTTGCTGAACAACAAATAGACTAGTAGAAGTATGACACTATTTAAAGTCTTACACTTCTAAATACATATTGCACTACCATTTCTTCATTCAATAACAACTGGATGTTCAAAACAAATATGCATACATAAATAACACTGCATTTTTTGAACCTTTTAGATACATCTATTTTTTTTAAATGCATCTATTTTTAAATGTTTCCTTTACTTTCTTCATGTTTTTTTAATGGCAGTGTTAAAAGAAATATAAATACAAGACACATGTTTTCAACATATTATCATTGTGTTTGTCATAAACACAATATTAACTTATCCTTCCCCATTATATATATATATATTTTTTTTTCTCCATGGCCAAAAAATTAAATCAACCCATAACTATCTATGTATTTATATTGCATCTAATTACATCCACTGCTATTTAACAATAAAAAAATCTTATATGATTGTATTACAGTGCTTTCAAATTTCCTTTATTGTATGAAATATTTGTAAATATCAATAATTTAAATCCTAATACATACATTTTCCAGTATAATAAACTATTACATTTACTCATTTTGTCTAGATATTCAAATTATCTTCCAAATTCATTCCATGAGGACAATAAGTGTGGAAATTAATAATCGTTCTACTCTCTAGTAAGTTCCCATAACTATTAGTTAGTTGTGCTATAATACTAAACAATAAACTCTTATCTGACCCTTGATGTTTAGACAGGAAATGCATGGCAACAGGACTCTCTAACCTCTGTCTTTTCACATCACCCAAGTGCTCCAAAATGTGTACTTTGACCTTCCTGGTAGTTTGACCAATATACCAGGAAACTGGATCACATTCACAACCTATTATATAGATCACACCACAGCTGTTACAATTGTAATATTCATTGGCCCTATACAATTTTCCATTAATCTTTCTACCATCTAAATTTTTAACTTGGTTACATACTGAACATTTACCACAACTATAGGTTGCAACAGTTTTACCTATTACATCCAAACGTTTTGATTTTAAACCTTTTCTGTTCAGCAGTTCTTTTAAGTTATTATAACTACCATAAGAAAACACTATGTGTTTAGGAAACAAAGATCCAATGGAATTATTCTCACTAACAATTTCCCATGCTTGTCTAACGATTCTCTCTAAAATGGGAAAAAAATCAGAGTATCTTGTAACAAAAAGGGTTTACCATTAAAATTTCGCTGTGCAGTTGCACGGCTATGAAGTATTTGAACAACAGATGTTTGAATACTTTATATTTCAGCAGGTTACTTGAGCGAACAGTATAATTGCGAATGGGTTAAGGAAATGCATCCCTTTCTCCACTGTAGTGCGATCTCGGAGTTTGAATATTAAGTTAGGGGGGTGTGGGGGCGCAGCTCCCCAGAGGGGGGTGCAGGGGTGCTTGCCCCCCTGCATAAATGGGACTTTAGGCTAGCTAGCTAGGGAGTTAAAGGAAGTGTGGGATTGCTGTTGTGTCGAAAATGTCTTGAGCAACATTTTCAACATTAACAGCTGTTTTCTGACATTAGGGACGTTCGGTATTGTGTACTTATGGCAAAAGACTTCACTAATAAGTGCACTTTTTTTATTTTCGAAATTATGATAGTAAACAAACAAAAAAAATTTATCTTCTCCCTCTCCATCCTCTGTTCTATGTTGGATTTTTCTTCCATTATAATTTCCACCAACCCTTGCACAGTTCTCACCTGTTTCTATAATCTTATTCTTTGCTTTTTGCAATATTCTGTCATCATACCCTCTGTTCCTTAATCTAATATAAACCTCATTCAAGTTTGTTTCCTCTAAATCAACTTCAGAGGTATTCATAAAGATTCTTTCAAATTCTCCATATGGTAATCACTCAATCAAATGAGGAGGGTGCATGCTTGTAGCGTGCAGGAAATTACCACCTGTGGGTTTTCTATATGGTTTGTGCTCTATCTTCTTGTTATTGTTTACATGAAACATGACACCCAAGAATGAAATGCTCTCCCTATCAATACCCTAGGTAAATTTCAATCCATGTGGGATATTTAAAATTTCCACGAATTCCACAAACTCAGACTGATCACCCTTACAAATGAATAACATTACATTTCTCACGTAATAATCTTGTAACGTCATAAACTGGCTTTCAAAATCACCCATACAGATGATAGTGTATGATGGGGCAAAAGCTGCCCTCATCACCGTTCCCCTCTTTTGTAAGAAAAATTCATTCTTCCATGTGAAATAGTTATGGGTCAAACAAAATTCAAGGAGGGTCAGCAAAAATGCAGAGTGTGGCCTTTCCCCCAGTTTTCTGGCCATTGCCTCCATACCCCATCTTTTATCAATGTTAGAATACAAAGCAGTAACATCCACTGTTATCCAAAAATAATCTTCTTTCCATTCTAAATTAACCAATTCTTGACAAGTATTTTTAACATGAGAGGGTATGGCTGTCAGATATTTCTTAAAATGAAAATCCCAAAAAGTATTAACATTTTCCAGAAAAGATCCTATTCCTATAATAATCGGTCACCCCAGGGGTTTAAGTAAACATTTATAGATTTTAGGGATAGCATACATAAACGGATGTTTAGGTGTATTGACAATCAATTTTTTAACATCTTTATGTTTCAAAAAAACAAATCTTTCTCCACGTTCCAATATATCATCTAACTCTGTTGAAAATCTTTGTAAAGGATTATATTGTAATTTAACATAATATCCTTCTTCAGATAATATATTTGAAACCATGTCATCATATTGCGCTGTACTCATAAGTACCCAATTGCCTCCCTTATCAGCCGTTTTGTATACTGTCCCATTTAAATTTGACCTAAGCTACTACAATGCCAACCATTCTTCCTTCCTTAAATTGTAAGAATTGAATTTCTTTACAAACTTGCCATAATTATTTTCCACTTTTTTACACACTAGATTTTCATACACATTAAGTTCTAGGGGGCATAAAACTACTATCTGAAGTCAGTTTAGGCATTTCTAAGCACCCATATCCTTTGAAAAATGGCTCAGATGAAACATTACATTGTAAGTCATCACTTTGATTCCCATCTCCAAAACCCACATGTTTCAAACATTTCATTTTCATAAATACTTAAATTCAATAAATCATCTTCTTCAGAAGATTCATTAACATTTTCGTCATCAGTAAGAGACATATCCTGCCTATTTTGAAAAAACACTTTAAGATTTAACTTGCAACAACATTTCTTAACGTCTATAATCATATCTGCCAAAGATGGAATTCTGGTAGGTTTAAATTTTGCCCTCTAAGTAAAACTCTTTCAGCGACATCAGAAATGTTAACATCAGTAAGACTGATCATTTTCATTGCATCATTTTCAGCTTCATTACCATGAGACTCTACGAACATTTCAGAATTTGAATAAACATCATCTTGAACTACATTCAGATTGCTTTCATTACTAACAGTACTATAAGGGACAGAAAAATGTTTTAAAAATCTGTCACATGCATTTTCATTTGAATTAAACAATCTTACTTCTTCATGTTTATTCCTCATTTCATGAGCCCCTCCAGACATTTCAAAGGTTAAATAAGCACCATCTTGCTCACCAGTCATCTTGTTAACATTATTGACAGCACTATGAGAAACATGAGAATGATTTACAAGTCTATTACACACATGTTGATTTAAATTAAACAGTCTTACTTCTTCCTGTTTCTTATGTTGCTCTTTCCCCTTACCGGCTTTGGTCTGGATTGTTGTTGAATTTGTCCTTGCCCTTCTGTCACATTTTTTGAGTGCAGGGATTCTTCTGAGTTAACTTCTTCAAAAGAAACACTTTTTCTCCTTGAATATTGTTTGCCTGAAAAAACAGACGAATCACTGACTTCAGACACTGACCTTTTGCTCTTCCGATGATTTATTAGCACGCCCTCTCCATGAATGAATGTAGATTAAACCATTTTCAAAGTCTTTTATGTCCCTGCTAATTTTTTTCTTTTTGCATTCAATTATGTTAATCTCTCCTTTTTGTACATTAGAATTAATCTGTTCAAACAATTGCTTGTACCTTTGTGGGGGGATTTCTTTTGACAATGTATCCTGTAGCATGGTGATTTCCCCCTGCAATTTCTCCATATTTCCAGCGTTCCTTCTTATCAGGACCAGCAACCAAGCAAGAGTGCATTGAAGTTAGGCCTGCCTCCACTTAGCCAGGAGATCACTCTCATCGTCGGTAAAATCACTGGCCGGCAACCGGTCAATTCGGACACCCCTCAGAGTGATATTAACTGAAATGTACTTTTCAAGCAGTTTAACATCATAAAAAATTGTTACTTCCCTGATCATCAGTCTATCCAGCAAACAAAATTTATCCATCTCACCACTCTCAGATTGAGAGACCCAGGGATCCATTAAGGCAAATCTGCGTTCACGATCAGTGACTAAATCTGCAAACGAAATGCTGGCTGTAGTCACTAAAGGCTCAGTGGTCTCCATGTCCCAAAAAATAAATGATTTTTACATACATAAAAACGAATGAAATCTCCAATACACACTAGCAAGCAGGAACACAAACTGGAACCACCACTTAAAGGACACAAAAGTTTCTTTTATTAATACGTTCTGGTACCTCAGTTTCTTGCCTTCTGTTGGAACATTTTAACATTACAAATGTGTCCCTATATAGACACCTCTCATTTTCAATTAATCAAGTAATTTTTTAAACAATTTAATAATTAAATAATTGTCATGCTACTAAGCCAGAATTTAAAGTGAAATGTGCTTCAGTGAACATCAAACCGACTAGTAGAAGTACGTTTTCCTGCTTGCTAGTGTGTATTGGAGATCAATCCTTATGTTACCAGATGGGTAGCTAACTGGCTCACTGATAGAACCCACCTAGTCAAAATAAGGGAAGCCACCTCAAGCAGTAGACTCATATCGAGTGCCATACACCAGGGTTTGGTCTTGGGGCATCTGTTATTTGGGATATAGGTGCAGATCAAAATCATTGGGCTATGGCTGACCACGTTTTCAGATGACTGCAAGCTGGGAGCTGTCATCAATTCCCCTAGTGACGTGGACATCCTCCAAGAGGGTCTCACCCAAACAAATACTGGTCTCAGAAACATGCTGAACACAAACAAATGCATCATCATCATCATCATCCCCTTTATGGGAGAATGATGTCCCCACAAATTATCACATTAATAACAATGTCATAAGCATGCAGTCACTCGTGAGGGATTTGGGCACCAAGATTGATAGCAACCTGACTTTTGACCACCATGTTGCTTCCATTGTACAGAAAGCTTTCTACATTGTCCACCTCATAAGTAAGGGTAGCTCATCCAGGGACAAGGAGGTCATGACATCCTTGTATTCTTCCTTTATAAGGCCCATTATTGAGTACAATGCCCCATTCGGCATGTACCTCGCAAAGCACATGCAGCAGCTGGAAAGACCACAGAGGTTCCTCACCAGGAGAATCCAGAGCCTCAAAAATGTACCATACACAGATACGCTAAAAGCACTATCCCTCTACTCTGTTTCATACAGACTCCTCAGAGGTGACCTGCATCTGGCATACGAGGCAATCTTGCACTCCACCTTGATGGGACTGCTGCATATCTGCAAGTCAAGCTCCGCTGGAGTAACCCACGTACATGGTCTCAACCTGGTGTGTGACATCAATAGGACTTGTTGGTGGGACAGCTTTGTGTCCCAGAGACTCCCCATCTATGGAATAGACTCCCTCTCCACCTCAAGCAGAGTACCTCTTTACCCCTTTTTAAGCACAACCTGAATAACTAGATGAGAAATAGAAAATATATCCCTGGGATTCCACCTCTGTCCCTGCTGGACAGGGGCATCATGTGCTGATTTGTCTATGCATGGACTAAACTCTTGGCTAGGCTTATAAGGGTCTCAGGGCCAATAGCCTAGTAACTTCCTATGACCCTATATCCACTACCACTTTCCCTCATTTTCATGTCCCTTAACCCTGTTTTGTAGTTTAGATCCATGCTTAATCCCCACCTGCAGTGTAGTCCCCATTTACTCCATTCCTATTAAATGTCTGGCATTTGCTATTTTTGCATTTGTATAAATGCTATGCATGCTGATTAGCATTGCTAGTTTGCAGCACTTGGTTTCCCAATTTGGTTTAGAAGTGGAGTGGCTTCTGTTCAGAGCTAGCACGTCCACTGTGTGTCCATTTAGGTTAGCTCCAGGTACCCCAGTTTCTTACAACATTCTAAAGCCATGCTTTTGGTGAAATGATGATGCTCAAATTTGCCCATGGCTGTATGTACCATGTGTGAGTAGATTTTGTGCGTGTGTGTGTGTGTGTTTACCAAAAAAAAACAAGCAGTCAAAATGGCAGTTATCCATATTACAAGGCTTTCTACTTTCCTCAGACTTCTTCTCTCTTCTCTTTCAGCTGTTCCTGTTAGGGGTCGCCACAGCGGATCATCTGTTTCCATTTCTTCCTGTCCTCTGCATCTTGCTCTGTCACACCAACCACCTGCATGTACTCTCTCACCACATCCATAAACCTTATCTTAGGCCTTCCTCTTTTCCTCTTGCCTGGCATCTCCATCCTTAGCATCCTTTTCCCAATATACCCAGCATCCCTCCTCAGCCCATGTCCAAACCAATGCAATCTCGCATCTCTGGCTTTGTCTCCAAACCATCCAACCTGAGCAAACCCTCTAATATACTGATTCCTAATCCTGTCCATCCTTGTCACACCCAGTACAAATCTTAACATCTTTAACTCTGCCACTTCCAGCTCTGACTCCTGCCTTTTTGTCAATGCCACCGTCTCCAACCCATACAAAATAGCTGGTCTTACTACCCTCTTGTAGACCTTCCCTTTCACTCTTACTGGTAACAGTCTGTCACAAATCACTCCTGACCCTCTTCTGGACCCATTCCACACTTCCTGTACTCTCTTACTCACCTGTCTTCCACATTCAGCATATATACTTAAACTCATCCACCTTCGCCAATTCTACTCCCTGCATCCTCACCATTCCTCTATCCTCCCTCTCAATCACACACATATATTCTGTCTTAGTCCTGCTGAACTTCATTCCTCTCCTGTCTAGAGCACATCTCCACCTCTCCAGGGTCTCCTCAACCTGATCCCTACTCTCACTACAGATCACAATGTCATCTGCAAACATCATAGTCCATGGGGCCTCCTGTCTGAGCTCGTCTGTCAACCTGTCCTTCGCCATTGCAAATAAGAAAAGGCTCAGAGCTGATCCTTGATGTAATCCCACCTCCACCTTAAATGCATCTGTCACTCTTACTGCAGACCTCACCACTGTCACACTACCCTCGTACATATTCTGTACCATGCTTACATACTTCTCTGCCACTCCCGACTTCCTCATACAATACCACAACTCCTCTCTTGCCACCCTATCATATGCTTTCTCCAAGTCCACAAAGACACAATGCAACTCTTTCTGACCATCTCTATATTTCTCCATCAGCACTCTCAGAGCAAACATTGCATCTGTATTGCTCTTTCCCGGCATGAAACCATACTGCTGATCACTAATCATCACCTCCCTTCTTAACCTAGCATCCACTATTCTTTCCCATAACTTCATGCTGTGACTGATCAGTTTTATCCCTCTGTAGTTACTACAGCTTTGCACATCACCCTTATTCTTAAAAATAGGTACCAAAACACTTTTTCTCCACTCCTCAGGCATCCTCTGACTTTCCAATATTTTGTTAAACAATCTGGTTAAAAACTCCACTGCCATTTCTCCTAAGCAACTCCATACTTCCCCTGGTATGTCATCTGGACCAACAGCCTTTCCATTCTTCATCCTCTTCATAGCTGTCCTTACTTCCTCCTTGCTAATCTGTTTCACTTCCTGATTCACTATCCCCACATCATCCAACCTTCTCTCTCTCTCAGTCTCTTCATTCATCATCCCCTCAAAGTACTCTTTCCATCTGCTCAACACACTGCCCTCACTTGTGAGTATGTTTCCCTCTCTGTCCTTTATCACTCTTACCTGCAGCACATCTTTCCCAGCCCGGTCCCTCTGTCTTCCTTCCTCAGACAATCTCATAAAATTAAAGTACATGGAAACTTTTCATAAACTCATCAAATTAGCACCCAGTGAGTGTTGTTTGAGCCAAAGTAAAAGTGCAGTGGGCACATATCTCAAAATACAGTGCCAACAAAATTAGCTCTTTTATCATGGGACAAACCCAGATGACTTGCACAGAACCATAGCTGTCTCTTTTGGATCCCAGTGCTGCTCCCTGATCTGACACCCTCAATACTAGATTGAAGAGCAAGAGAAAAAGGACTGCCAAGTCTTAACACTGTCCCACTCTACTGACTCACCTCATATTTACCAGTAACAAAAAATGATCTACCAGTTATACCCCCTAGCACATTGTGCCCAGGGTAGATGCACTCTTTGACCCACCCTAGCTACTCTTCTGACCTTGTACTCTGTAACTAACTGAAAATCAAAAACAACAAAAACAAACAAATAAAACAAAAATGATTGCAAAGGAAAACAGTTTCCTTTTGTAATCCCTGAACCTAAACCCCATCACTGAGTTCAGGCCTTATTTTTCTGAATAGCAATAATTTTATGTTTTTTTTTTTTTAAGATAAGGTGTAGGTTAGGAGGCAGGGGTCTTGTTTGTCAAGGGGAAAGGTGAAGAACTTTGACAAAGTAGTAAGGCCTGAAGCCCTTATTGTACAGATCTTCTTTTATAGGAGACACTACAAAATACATAATTTGCAAACTGAGTGATGACCTAATAAACAATGGCTGGGTCTGAAACCTTCTGAGTCCCAATTATTTTGTTTCAGTATCCTGTGAAGGGATAGGAACCTTAGCTTTGTAACCTTGGAGATTAAGATAACAGATAATTGCTGCATTTAATGGAAGCAGAATATGACCAAATGCCACATGACTGAAGAGAACAGGGGAAAAAACTAATCTGAGTTGAAAACACAGGGTAGAAAGGTATTAAATAAAAGTTATAGATGTAGTTTTCTGGAGCTTTAGTGTCCATTGTGAACATTCAAGTCATACCTTCTGCTGCAGACTGTTAACCTTGTATTATCTGTTCCTTAGCCATGCCAGCCATTGTTCTTGTTTGCAGATCTCTGTCTTTGTAAGTGAGGTAATATAACAGCATGTTATTTGCAGAGGTAGCAGTCATAACCAAAAAGTTACTGTGTGCATCTTAAATATACAGAGTATTTAGATAACTGTGACAGATGAATGGTACAGAGAAAAGGTGATCATCTAACCTGTGGATAATTGGGCTGTAGGAATGAGCTTAGATCACCACTTGGATCAAAAGGAATAATCCTGGCAAATGTTGCAGTGATTGGCACCCTGCTTTTTATGTAAGCAGGAGATCTTGAAGATTGTACCACTAGTTTTACTCTTAGTGGTGACCAGGAACTTCCAAGTAATACCAGAGTAAGACAATCTCATATGCTTCAGTGTCACATGTGAAAGTGGACTTGATGCTTAGATTTGCCATTGTACATCATACCACTACAGCAAGGCGTCTTGTCTAATCATTCAAGCAGAAGGTGGCCAATAGCCTACACAACCTATCACTCAGGGAACAATTTTTCAGCCTTTACAAAGCAAAGATCTCTAAATCCCAATACTTTCCTGGAAGTCAGTTGGTAGGGTGAAGGGAAAATTACAAAAACATAATTGTTATATTTGCAAGATAGATTTTGTTTTGATTTTCAAAACCAAAAAAGTGTATTAATAAAGACTATAATCCACCCTCAACCTTGAAATCTAACCCCCAAAAATTTTGGAACTCATTAAACCACATACTACATCCTGGTGGTTCCTGCTCCCCCAATCCTTGTCCTGATAAGACTCCCAAAGATGCTGCCTCCACCTTCGACACATTTCATTGACTCTATATCCAAACTATTTAACCCCAGTGCCAACTTGTCTACCTTTAATAACATTTCAAACCACTCCCTATCAAATCCCACTATACTCTCATCAAATTCTTTTTCTCTCAAAGCTGTACCCACTCGCTACATCAAATCCCTACACTCTAAACTCAAACCTTGCTCAGCTTCTACCAACAACATTCCTTCCCTTTTCCTTCAGTTAGCTGTTGACGCTGTTGCTTTCCCTGTATCTGTCATAATCAACCACTCCATTTGAGAGTCGAAAGTCCTTTCCATATTAAAACAATTCTTCACTCTACCAATACATAAAGGCGGTAACTCCTCAAACATCACCAATTTTAGACCAATTGCCATCCTCTCTCCTCTCTCTAAAGTTCTAGAAAAATGCATACATAAACAAGTTATGCACTACCTACTCTCTGAAAATCTGCTCACTCCTACTCAACATGACTTTAGACCAAAGCATAGTACTACTACTTCCCTAATATTATTCTTTAATACTATATCCCTTTCCAGAGATAACAACAAACTTGTCTCCTGCCTATTCTTAAATCTCTCTAAAGCTTTTGACACTGTCTCTCACCCTCTCCATCTCTCCACCCTCTCCATCTGCACAAGCTAACCAACCTTAACTTCTCCCCTGTTACTGTTGCATGGTTTTCCAGCTACCTCACTGACATATTTCAAGCAGTGAAGTGGCAATCTTCCCTCTCCCAGTTAAAATGGGTGTCCCTCGGGGTTCCATCCTTGGTCCATTACTTTTCAACATCTTCACTAATCTTCTTAATTCTTCCTGTCCTCACTCATCAATGGTCCAATACGCTGATAACTCTACTGTCATCACTATTGCTGACTCTCCTTCTGATCACATCTCTACAACACAGACTTCCTTTAACTCGGTATAAAATGGGCTCTCTGATAACCAGCTTATCCTTAACCCCCAAAAAAACTAAGCTAGTGCTTTTTCTTCCTGAAAACTACAACCACGTTAAATCCACTTTCACAATCCTGTCCCTCAATAACCCACACATCGAGGTGGAAACTAGCACTAAACTCCTTGGTGTAATCATTGATAACTAACTTAAATTGGATCTACAAATTAACAACTGTACCAAGAAAACTCATCAGAAACTAGAGATCCTCTACTGCAACAAAAAGTTTCTCACCAGTAAAGCTAAAGTAACTATCTTATGCCTACCTCCTACCCAGTCTGTTATATAGCTCTCAAATACTTACTTGCCTCAACTTCATACTCCTTGCTAAACTTGAATCTACCTACAAGAAGATAGCCAAATTTTTAGCCCATCAAACTTACAAGTCACATCACTCAAACACCTTAACTGGCAAGAACTACCTCATCAGCTTCTTCTCCCTCAACTCCAGATCATCCATTCTATCCTTTATCAGCCTTCTTACTGTCCTACCCTATCATCTGTCATCTCCCACTATTCACCTGCTAGATTCTTTCGGAGCTCTAACCTAGATCTGCCACAAATCCACAAACCTAAAGATAAGAAAGGATGTATTCTCTATAGGTATAATCCTTCCAAGGCCTGGAACACTAAGAAAGGATGTATTCTCTATAGCTGTAATCCTTCCAAGGCCTGGAACAAACTCTCACTGGAGATCAGGTCACTCAAGCAACTTAGTCAATTCAAGCTAGCCACTAAAGAATACCTGTTAAGCCAATAGACCTGCCTCTGTACCCACCCCCTTAAACAGCTTATCAACCCTAACTGTACACCTCTATCTGCTCCCAGCTTATTATGTAACTTTCTTTAACTTTCTAGACCTTGTCTCGCATTAACTTCTCTATCCTAAGCAAATTACATGCATTCTTATCTGCATAATGTAAGATTTTACATCTGGTGACAAAACTATTGTTAGTCCTTCTGAATGATGTAGGATTCTAAATCTGACAGACAATGACTAGTTTACTGTAATAAATCCGTGTTTTTCTTGTATATTTTGCTTTGATTATTTTCTGTAAACCAGTTGTTGATTGTTTACTTATTTCTGTAAATGATAATATGTAGAACATGTGAAGCTTTTCTCCCCGGGCCTCCACTGATAAAGGGCTACTTTGCTCAGTCAGCTAAACCCAGTCAACAAATGTAAAATAAATAAATAATTTTATAAACTGTAGGTACATTTTTGTTTAAATGATAAGATAGTAGGACACTGAAGCTTATCTGAAGTTTAAAGGCTGTTATAACTAGCATGTGATTATATAAATGCAAACATTTTATGACACTGTCTACTAATGCAAAGGACTAGGCTGGTCAGAGCCATATTTGGTTCATCTAGCACCTGGTATGTGCTCCGATTTCGTACACTACTAAATTTTGTCAAGTTGTTTGTGTTTATCCAGTTTGTCGTGCCTTTGGTTCACTATTGGTATTTTGTATGGCGTCTGACTCTACGGCTTCCCAAATACTGATTTCGCAAGAAGATGCAATTCCAACTCCAATTGGGGTACAAAATGAAAGGAAAGAACGGAGAGATTTGCCTGGTACGTCTTTTAACTTTCAAGGCGATCAATCAGATAACCTTCTATCTACGCTGCTTACAAAATTGGAAATGATTGCTTCCTGTTTGGATCAATTGGATAGAAATCAATCCATTCTTTCCAGTAGACTTGATGCTAACATAGTCGCTCCAGCAGCTGCAGCTGTACGGACTTTACCAGTTACACTCCACAACCCAGAAGAGTTAAATTCAACGGTTTTGGATACAACTATCCGTACCAGTTCTTCTTGTCTCCAGCAGGGTGTGCTCGTTTCTGGTCAACAGCTCGACGAGAGCACGCCACCGCCAGCTCAGAGGGTTGCTCTGAGCACAGTTACTGTTGATTCTTCATCGAACGCGGACAACCGAACAGGTTTATTGTCTCGTTCTCAATGCTTAATATTGTCACAAACAAGGAACAACAACATTTCTGAACATGAGGGATCTTTATTACTTAACCACGCTGGTTTCGTTAATCTCTGTCAAGATGCAAATGGAAGACCTTGTACGTTATCAAACTGGATGGATTCCAAGTTTAACTTGGGGTCTGATCAGACAAATTAAACATCATCTTTGGATGACTTGGAAGGGAACAACGTCTCTCATACTGACATAGTATCAAATCTTAAATTATTAGATAGTTTACTATTGAAATATAAAAAGACTCAGTTAGAAATTGAGTACTTTAAAGAATGTTTGAGACATAAGGTTATACCGAAAGGTTTACGCAGAGTTCAATACCCCACTGGCCTTGTTAAAGATTCTCCATTTCACTTAGAATTGCTTCAACATTTTGACAGACAAGGCTTTGAACTACTTGAACTGATGATTAAGCATTACTCCCTAATGTCCGACAAAGTGTCCAACTTGGTTAAGGAAATGGACACTAAGGTCCTTCAAGATAGTCAATTTGATCGTTACAAGTATGACTATAGTAGGAACTTTTCCAGTATTAACCAACATTTGACTAAATTGAGTGTTAACAAGACTAAGAAATTGCAGTGTGACTGTAACTCATACAAACAAGGGACGGCTTATCCACCCCCACTAGCAGCACAAATTTGGCAACTTGGTTTTTCATTTTCTGAATTTACTAGTAACGATTTACATCGTTCTAATGATTTGGACATATCTAATTTATCCCAAGCATCAAACAGATCGATCAATAATTAAACCAACTACCAGTACTTCTTGATGAACAAACTATCTCTGGCAGTTCCAGCGTAGGTGCACCCAATTATGAAGGGGTGCGTAGAAGTGAAAGACTTAAGAACTCTGTACGGGTCAACTACAATCATAATAACAGACAATATCACAATGGCCAACAGGTTGGTGGTAATGTTAGTAACTTTAACAATAACCAGCAGGATTTTCACAGGTCCAATGCTTTGGGAGCCAGACCAAAACAATATCAAAAGGGGTCAAGAACACAGAGGTGACCTCTGTCCAGTCTGGACATGAAGAATTTACACCCCTTGAAGGTGTTATTACATTCTCTCCCTTTTTAAACTTAACAACAGATGTAGATTCTTCGGTAATTTCAATTCCCTTTGGAGATGAGAATCCTTGTACTTCTTCCATTGAGGTTGCTGCTTCTACTTTTCCTGCTCCCTCCATCATTCTGAATAAAGACAAAGACTTTAGGGTGTACAATTTTTCAGACAGTTCTATTTCTCCTGACATTGCTGACTTTTTATCAAAGGGTCAGACTTATGTCCCTTGGCACAACATGGACATTGCTAAATCTATTTTAGAATTGAAATTATTTACTAGAAGATTAAATCTTGCTTTGTTTTTTATGAATGTCCCTAATGCTAGGGTTGATAATGGTTTACATGTTTCTAGTACTTTTAATCCCCCCTCCACCCCCTGTTGCAAATATTTGAACAGGTTAATGAGTTAGACTTTAGGAATCTTTTTGAAAATAAAAAATCTATTAGAAACCCGGAGTATGTTTCTGAAGAAGAGTTCCTCAGTTACATCAAATCACAGAACATTAGAGTTTGTAAACCTGACAAAAGGGGGAGGTCTGGTGATATTTGACAACTTTGACTATGTAGCACGTATGTCAAGTTTGTTGAATGCTGATACATACCAAGTCAGCTCGAGATCTGAAGTAAACAAAGCTTACAACCTTATTAAATCTTGTTTGTATGACTTACTTATTGAAGGACGGGTTGAACAAGCAGTGTTCAACTACATAAGTTGTTCATTTCCCAGATACCCATCGTTATTTGGGATTCCTAAAATCCACAAGGATTTGGAAAATCCCCCCATGAGACCACTCATAGATGGACGTGGGTCGCCCACTTACGCATGTGCTAAACTTGTTGATTCCATGCTGAAGAAGTATGTTGCATTGGAACCACAAATTTGCAAAGACTCCTGGTCTTTCCTGTCAAAAATTAACGACCTTGCTTTTGACAGTGAATGCAACTTTTTAACTATTGATGTTAAAGACCTCTATACCTGCATTCCTCATGACATCAGTATTGAATGGGTGGTTGAGGTCATGAAAAAGCATAATGCATCAAGTAGTGAAGTTTCTTTGGTGATGGAATTGTTGGACCTCATCTTGTCTAACAACTACTTTACTTTTGATGACAAGTTTTACCTTCAGAAAGTGGGCTTAGCAATGGGGTTACCATGTGGAGCAAGTGTCGCCAATTTAGTTATGGCGAACTGGGAAGTTAAACATGTACTTCCCCCTAGTCCGGCTTTGGCAGTCATTATTTACTACACTCGGTTCTTGGATGATATTTTCATCCTATTGAAGGGTGATGAGGATTTGGCATCCGATCTGGTTAATAATTTAAACACGACCACCAGTTTTTTGCAATTTACACATACATTTCACACGGACTCTATACCATATTTGGATATTAGATTGAAAAAGAATGGGATGGATAATTTGTTTACCATGCAAATCTATAGGAAAACAAGTTATTCTAACTCTTTCCTTCATTTTACGAGCTGCCATCCACTACATCAAAAAAGATCGGTTGTCAAGGGCCAGTTAGTTAGGGCAGCCCGCATTTCCACCTTAGACTCAGACTATTTTGATGAATGCCAATTTTTGAAGCAAATGTTTCAACATCAAGGTTATCCGGAGTCACTTATAGACCCATTGACTGAGGAAGTTACTTACAAAAGGAACACAAATTGTTTCAAACCAATTTTGGGTAATAGCCATAGGCTTTCGAATAATGTCAGCATTGTCGAGGATCCACCAATAGTACATGGGGTAGGTTCCCCAATCTCTCAGAAACAAGAGTTTAAGCTTAGTTTTGTGAAAACATTTAATAATCAAAGTAAATCCATAGTTAATATAATCAATAAGAATTGGGAACTCTTTAAGACTAATCAGGTTGTATTTGACTTTTTGGGACATAGACCACATGTAATTTTCAAAAGAGGCAGGAACTTGAAGAATGTGCTTGAGAGTCAGCATCGAACAATTTCCAGATTGTTAGGGATGTTTAAATGTGAGAGTTGCAGTTATTGTAAATTCATGGATTGTGTTAACCAGTTCACAATTAATGGTAACACTTATAGGTTAAACTCCAGATTTAACTGTAACAGTAAATTTGTGGTATACCTGGCTAGGTGCACTGATTGTTTTGCATTCTACGTTGGCAAAACTGAATGTAGACTTAGAGATAGGGTATATGAGCATCAGTATGCAATTACTCACAACAAATTGGAGAATGCACTTGCAAAACACGTAGATTCAAATCCCTCCCACAAATTTAAATACAGTGTCATTAGCAATTTAGTCCCAGACACACGGGGGGGTCCTGCTTCTTTTAAGCTCGAAGAACTGGAGCTTTTATGGCAGATTAAGTTAAACTCTTTTAACCACCCTGGTTTAAATGAGTCATGCTCTATTGCATGTGTATTAAAGCTTAAAAACCTTTTAAGATGAAGTCTATGAAGTTCAAACATGAACATCATAGTTCTAGTTTCATATATGGTATGTTATTTTGAGTTTTTATTCTGTATCTAATATCTTGAGTTTTAAAATTGTTCACATAATAGTTTTGTGCATATGTGTTTTTTAAGTAACATCTTTTTGGTTTGTGACATATGTTGTTGTTGATATTTATAGATGCAACCAATTTAGTGACATTTCTCTTTAAAAGAAGTTATGTTAAATTTTTTTCCCGCACTTTTTAATTTAAATTACCTGCAGCTGTTGTTGTTTTTACTTCTGAAGAAGTTTGTTTTTAAAAAAAACGAAAAGCGCTTAAAGGAATACTGTGTGGTGATCGTTGTGCTTTTTACTGGTTTATTAAAACCTTTTTCAGTACGTGGTTGCCGTTTGTCAAGTTGTTTGTGTTTATCCAGTTTGTCGTGCCTTTGGTTCACTATTAGTACACTATCCCTTCAGACCAAAAAAAAAAAAAGGACTTCAGATTGGCTTCCTTCTTACTACAGCTGATCCATGCCCCTTCAAATCTTCAGAAAAAAGGACTTTGACTTACAAGGTAACAAACAGATTTGTACCAATTGACTTCCTGCAGGCAATACATACCCCCCTCAGCTCTTGACAGAAAAAAAAAATGGGCATCAAAGTGTCAGTATAAAGTCAGGAAGTAGAACACTCAGTAGTCACACTGACACTTTATGCCTGGGATGGCTGCTCCCGGTGAATAATTCCTGCTCATCTGTAAGATGTTACTGTAACTGTGTCCATTCTGTGCATGTAACCAGTTATACCCAGTGTACTTGGTACACTTTCATTACCACTTCTGAACCATGTATCATTTTACTGCCATTGTTAGTTTGTATAGCTGCTCTGACACATTTACTGTTGCTTTCTTCTTACTTCTTAAACTAAAGGAAGCCGACATATAAAAAGGACAATTGTATGAGCATGTGTGGGTAAGAATGAGCACTTTGGGGAAGCATTTAGAGAAGAGATTGCAAAATTAAGATTGTCCATCTGCAACATTGCTTCAGCTTGTGAAGTTCTCTTGGCTAACAATAAAAAAATTATTTTGGCTGGATGGCTGCTCACGCTGTTTTAAAATGTCTTTTGTTTAAATTGGATCATTTTCAATTGATGATAGCTGTATTTCTTGGAGAAAAGGAAAGTATAATATGAACACTGAGTGTGATTCCATTAAAAAGGAACAAATACTTTGCATCCATAGCTCTAAACAGTCCAGACTTCTGCTGAATGTCCAGATTGTTGCCTCATATTTTTAGTCACTTTCTCATACAATTTGTGTTTTTTATGACAAATCATTGAAGAATGAAGTCAGTTAGTAATGACAGACATTTGAATTGCAGAGTTCATATCCCTCAGAAAATTCATGCTAATATAAATATTATTCTTGCTGTGTTTGTTTGCTAATACCCACATTGTTCAATTCTCCATGTAGGAGAGATGTCATCTTAGCACTTACTGGATGCAAGGGAAAGGAATAATCCTGGACAGGTTACCAGTTTGTCACAGGAGACACACACACACACACACACACACACACACACACACACACACACACACACACACATATACACACTCCTAATATAAATTATTAGACTCGCAGTTCACCTATGGCATGTCTTAAGAATGTGAACAAAACCAGAACACCCAATGAAACACTGCACAGATTCAAGGAGTACATGGAGGCTCCACACTCCAATCAAGATCTGAACTAAGGAAGCGAACAGTGAGCATGCAGCAGTGCCGTTAGGTCACTATACTGTCCTACATTATATTGTTTCATAATATTAATTAAGTCATGCAGTCACATACGTGTTGCATCTTTAATTACTACTGGTTTGTATGCAGTGTTAGCTGCTGTGGGTATTACACATGCACAGATGTGCATACTCAACACACACCCTAGGAAAAATTACATTTGTTTTTGCAAGTGTAACAGCTGGTCAGCTTAGTGTATGAATCAACTATTTCTGGCTACATTGCTTAATTTAGCCTTTAACGCCTAATTTCATTATTTATACTGGCGTTCACCAACAGAAGAAGAACTTTTTTGTCTTGCAATGTATTCGTTTATAAACAAATAAGAATGCTGCATGCTTGGTGGGCATTTGATTTCATGTCACATGCTGGCTGGTTTTGCTGCTCTCTTAATTGATCTGGATTTGCTGTTTAGCAGTATCGTCTCTTATCACAAGATCGATTTTAAATGAAAAAATTTCAATATTGTAATGATAACAGTAGTCAACACACTATTTTTCTTTTGATCAAGACAGTTTGTTCCAGAGAGCACAGTTTTAGAAGGCATCTCAGCCATTCTAATTGGGCCTGTGGTGTAGACTGAAAACCTTGTTATATGACTTTTGTCAGTGAATGGTAATCCTTATTATGACTTTTTTATGCACCTCTCTTTCTCTTTAACAAGCTGCTTACACCCAGGAGATCTATCTGTGCTCAAGAAATGTCTTTTGTGACCCAATTAGCAGGTCTTGAAACTAATAATAGTCATGTTTTACATATCTGATTTCACACTAGAATGTCATGCATTCCATGCTGCTATCTGAGCTGGAATCCTCTCTTCACATGACAATTAATGCAGACATATATTTTTACTTTTTTTAACATTTTTTGCTTTATTTAGAGTTCAAAACATATTTTTTAAATTAAGATTATCTGTTGTAAGTCATGCATATATTTTTAACTGTCATCATTTGCTTTATGCAATTTTTCATGAATATTGCCTTTACATTTTACAAATATATATATATATATATATATATATATATATATATATATATATCTATAAAGTAAAGCATCCACTTCTCATAATTGTTTTTTATGTGGAAGGACTCTTCCAGTCATTTATTTGTGTTTTTTCCTTGCTGCAGCTTGCTGTTATACTAAATTCATATTTATAGGGCTATGCAGTTTATCAGATCAAGTCTCAGCACAAGGAGAAGAAAACTGTCAAGAATGTTAAAGCTGTTGCTTCATACTGATGCATTACCTAGACACCATATCTTTGGCACTGCTTTGCTCTTTCCTTATAAAGCATGTGGACACTATTCTATTGCACTGTGGTTTAATTTTTTGTGTTCCCTATGCACTTTGTTACAGTCGATGTGCACTCATTCCTTATAGTAAGAATTCCATTTTTTGAGTGTCTTGCATGGCATGATGACATGGAATTGAGCAAAAAATTTTCTTTACTGTATTGAATATACTGCTTTACTATCATTCACTGCAATGAGACTAAAGCAGTAAAACCATAATAATATACTGGATGCAGATCAATTCAATCATGACCAGAAAAAACCTTAACAAATGAACATGTTGAAAGCAGAGCATAAAAACTAGTGATGATCACAAATGCCCAAAATGTTAGTAACAAATACACTTGTATATTTTCATTTGTCATCACACGTTGATATATAACAATTTATGCAGCACAGCATTTTCTGAATCCAGACCTTTGTCTTTCTCAAAGCTGTTTTACTTACAAAGAATAATGTAGGTGTAACAGTGTGGGAATCCTTTCAGTATATCATCACAAGTCTGGCCCAGTAAGATCTCTGAAGAGGAAATTCTCGAACAGCATTAAAATCACGCCACCCTTATTATCCACTACCATTATTCTCAATTTGTTTTGCTTTAACCATTCAATTTAACTCAGTTTCTCCTGATTTTGAGTGGGATGTTGCTGAAGAGAGGATATTCTGTAGGATATTCTGTAGCTTTGGTGGAGGAAATTATTTTAGAAGTAATTAATAAGAGGAACAGTTGGTCATTTTTCTCCTATCATTAATCAGGACACTACTAATCCAGAAAGGAATGTATTAGGCTATGTACCTCAGGGGAACTTGGTTTCCCAAAAGGCAGGTAGGAATTATTAGACTAAATCCTATATAACCACATATTAAATGGATATTAAATACAAATTGGAATATTTTACGAGAAGATAAGTGTATACATAAAAAGTGAGGTATAGACCAATTTTGATCTATAAGAGGGATAAGAATTTTAAGAATATATTTGAGAGACCAATTAGAATTATTTGTAATAAACCCACTATGAATAGATGTGGAAGGTGCAATTTTTGTAAGTATATTCAAGTAGGTGAATCATGTAATATTAAGGGGAAGATATTCCATTTAAAAGGGAAATGTAATTGTGAAAGTGGGGGATTAGTATATGTTGCAATTTGCCAAGATTGTTCAGGTTTTTCCATAGATAAAACCGAGCATAAGCTATGGGAACATATATATGAACATATGTACGATATAAGGAAAAAAAGTACAAATGCACTATATAAACATGTTAGAGAAAATGAGGGGCATTCTTTTAAATTTTCAGCTTTGGAAAACGTTGAGAAGAATGTCCTGGGTGGCCTTTGGGTCCTCACTTTAGAGAAAAGGGAATTATTTTGACAAATCTATTAATTGGCCAGGATTAAATGAATATACTACTATTATACCCTTGTTAAAAATAAAAGCACTTCAAAGGTAATATGTGTCTATCCCATTTTGTAATGTTGGCTTTTTTATTGTTAGTATACAAGGCTTTATTAATGAGTATTTAAGTAATACATGGAAGTAAATTCTAGATTTTCAGTGGTGACAGAATTTATTAGTTCATTAGTCAGTTGGATCACTCACTCATCTTTGTATCTGTTGGTATGGATATTTATGCATCTCTTTTTATGGTTTATGGATTATTTTAATAATGGTTTCTAAACAGATATATTTTTAATTAATATTTTAAATTCATACATTTTAAGAATGTAAGCATGAATTTTATCTTTGTTTTTTGAATTTATATCTGAGTGACATAGCTAAATAAGCTGATCATGTGACTGTTTTTGTTTATTTGAATCAGTTTATTGTTTTTAAGTATTATCTGATGAAGCCTCATGGGTGCGGGACAAAAGCGTTTATCTTGTATAAATTTTTATCACATACATTAAAGAATGTTTTTGATATAGAAGACCAGAGCAGCTTTGTGGTTTTCTTTGTGGTTGTAGCAGTTTATCTGAGCAGCATCAAGATACAACTGATTTCTCTTCTAAGACTTTACTTCTCTGATTAACTTGGTTGGTCCCATGTATTTTAATTAATTCACATCCATGTCTTCCTCTGTATTTTCTAATACCGACTAAAACTTTTATTGTTCTTTAATCTGATATTGTCATTTTCATTCTTCCTCACCAATGGGTTTGAATCTGATCCTCGGATCCAAGCCGGGCACGTACACTAGACTTTGGATCCAGATATTGAGCTTCTCCCTCTACCAATAATTCTCTATTCCATCCCCAGCACCTCAGATCTCATTTACCGCCATCATGGTTAGACATAGGTTCCCCTCTCAAGCTGTACATGACTGTGTTTTGGGTAAATATTTGGATAGTCCTTCTATTCCAATTTTCTCTTTTCTGCTATACCCCTTTACTTCCTTTTTCCTCCCTTTTATCTACACTGGTTGTTAGGAGTTAGTGTTTTATTTGTGCCGTATCCTTGCTCTTCTACTTTTGTAGTTTTCCACATACCATAGTTGGTATATTTTCTTTACCTGTTTAGGTATTTGTAACATACCATAGCTGGTATTTCTATTCCACTTTCTTCTCTGGTTGGATGTTTTTCTTGTGTGGCTTACTCTGTTGTTGTTTCTCCGCTATGTCAGAGAAACTGACAGAGTTTAAGAAATGCATTTCTTGTAGGCATAAAATTCACAGTTTGGATGCCCACAAGAAGTGCGTTTATTGCTTAGGACCTGATCACCTCAATATGGCCTATTCAGTATGCTCAACCTTTAATCCCAGGGCATTAGCCAACAGGTACAATAAACTTATACTTAATATGGCCTATTCAGTATGCTCAGCCTTTAATCCCAGGGCATTAGCCAACAGGTACGATAAACTTATACTTAGAGGTCTTTTGCCTGCTTCTTCTGGAGCTCAAATCCCCACCAAATCAGGGAAGTCTGTTTTTTCAAAATCCAAAAAGAGATGTCCACCATAGTCTCCTAGGGGTTTGTCGGAGCCATTGGAGAAGATCTGAAAAATTTCAGATACGACCGTTTCAGATCCTAAACCTGAGATCTTTCCTTTGGATCCTAAATGCTATTTGGATACTACAGTATCAGCTCTGATAGTAATTTTTCCACTTCCTTCTACCTCCTCATCAGATCCCAAGGCCTCAAATTAGAGGCAGGAGCCATAATCCAGAATATAGCATTAAGCCAGTATCTCCTTCCTTGCCAGGCCAAATTTTCCATACTCCAAAGAAACTCTCCAGACCCTCATCCACAGCATCTTCCAGGTCTTCTAGGAGTTTGTCAGAGGTAGATGTGGATAGGATAATGCGGAAACTTCTCAGGGCTCAGATCCAGATTTGGGGGGGGGTCCTGCCAGCTCCATCCTCTCCTGTATCCATGAATGCACCTGCTAAGTACATTCTTTCTCCTTCTCCTATCTGACCAGTGGTTTCAGAGTCCCAGGATGCATGACCCCCGAGAGGTTCAGCATTGGATCTGAGGAAAATGTCTTCCTCATCTCTGATGATGCCCATGGCAGGTTCTGCTCTGATACCCTCAGATCAGAGAGGATCTTGCATCTGGGACATCAGTGGCAGGTCTGAAAGGTTGGGTTCAGCTTTGGCCCTGGACAGCTCTGATGTGATTCTCTCCTTGAGGCTTGGATCCTGGAGTGGGCCCGACCTACCTTCCTTGGAGATGTTGGCTCTGGAAGAGGGAAGGATTTCCTCTGGTCCTATAGCATTCAGAGTGGCAGAAAGGGCTTTCTGTGTTCACAGAGAACCGTCTTTTCTTGTTTCAGCTCCTACCCCTCTTCCATCATTGGTTCCAAGCTCCGAGGAAGTCTCCAGACAGTTCCTCTAAAGGAAGTTCTCCCCTCTTCTGATGCCTCTCCCAAATATCCCATGGAGGATGTTCCTCAGAAGAGGATGTGTAAGAAGAGACACAAAGACTCATCCATGGAGTCTCTTACAGAATACACTGATTTTGATGAGGGAGAGGGTTCCTCCAGATTGCCACTTGATGACGTCTCCTTTGAAGAGATCCTCGAGATCCTCAAACAGAAGGGTGGCTGTTTTTCCCAGTCTCCTTCTCCTGAGTAATCAGTGTTTCTGGAGGCTTTTTACCTATGTCTTGGCTGACCCCCCCCCCCCCGACAGATGAACTCATTGACTTGGTTTCTCACCAGGCTTGGAAAGAACCGGACACTGTCAAACCTATTTGCCAAGTCCCTGGACAAATTTCTGGATGCTCTTGAAGACAGACCCCACTGAAGTTAGGGAGTCCTGGTTGATGCAATGGTGGTGGTGGCAGCCACCAAGAAGGAGTTAGCTGAGCAGAGCTCAGGGAGTCCAGAGTGATGGACAGATTTGGAAAGTGAGTGTTCACCTCAGCTACTTTCACTCTGAAGTCTCTAAACTATTTGTCACATTTCACTCAGCTAAGGAGTTATCAAATACTCTCTCGGAGTCTATGTCTGTTGAGGATTTCAAAAAGACCTCCTCTCAACTGACCACTCTGCTGTTCATTTCATATGCATCAATGAGCCTGATCTTCCTTGAAGTGGAAGGTACCTCATGAGCAGCAGGTTCAGGTATAGCCATAAGGAGACATGCCTGGATGCGACTATGTGATTTTGTGAAGTCCTTCAAGACATCATTTTTCAATGCCCTCTTTGATAGCACTCCTTTGTTCAGGCCAACAGTTAAGGATATGCTTTCCCACAGTGAACAAGAGGGAAAGACTCTGCCATTGGAATCAAGTTTTCTAACCCTCAGTGGACTTTCTCTAGAAACCAACAAGGTGGTAAGAAGATGTAGTTCTGAAAATCTCAAGGATCTTTCCAGGACTCACATGGGGATAATTCCTCTAGAGGCAGAGGAGGAAATTTTAAAGATAGACATCACCCTAGAGGCAGGGGGGGCTGCAGAAGCAGGGCTTTAGAGATTCCTTTTCCGATAGGTCCTGAAGCACTGCCTGACTGTCCAACTCTGGAGGCAGTTGGAGATTATTTCTCTTTGCACCTAGATGTCTTGACAGATATTGCAAAAGATTCATAGGTGCTAAGAATCATATCCATAGATTATTATGTACCATTTTCCCTTCCTCCTCCTTCTCAAAAGAAGAAACTTCCACTAGTGCCACACAGTCAGTGGAAGGATGCAGTGCAAGAAATACAAAAGCTATTACAAAAAAGAGTCATCCAAAATGTCTCACCTGAGCAGATAGGATTCAGAGCTTACTCATGCTTGTTTTTAGTGCCAAAGAAAACAGAGGACCTTAGACCCATTTTAGATCTAAGCAAGTTGAACCAGTATGTAAAGAAAGTGAAGTTCCACATGGTCACATTTCAGTCCATCCTGCCTCTTCTGTGCAAGGATGATTGGATGTGCTCTGTAGATCTCCAAGATGTGTGCTCTCACATAAAAATATACAGGTGATCCAGGAGAAATCTACACTTTTGGCTGGGAGCTAATCATTACCAGTTCAGAGCATTGCCCTTTGGACTCACCACAGCCCTCAGGGTGTTTACCAAATGCATGGCAATCATGACAGCTCACTTGACACTCAAGGGATTCCAGGTGTTTCCATATCTCGACAGTTGGCTCCTCACCACCCCATCCAAGCATCATCTTTTACAAGCCAGGGACTACTTGCTCCAGATTTCCTACACTGTATGCATCTCAATAAACTGTGCCAAGCCAAACCTAGTCCTGGTACAGATGCTGGAATTCACAGGGACTCTTTTGAATACTACAACTCAGGTGGCTTTCTTACCTCTCCATTGCATCACATCTTTAAGACATCAGGTTTGGTCTATACTTGTTCACCCTTCTCCTCCAGCAAGATTAGTTCTACAAGCTCTGGGGGTGGATGTCAGCTGCCATATGTCTGGTCCCTTTACCACAATTCTTTATGTTTATTTTTCAGTGGACCTTGGCAATACAATGATCCATTCTTTATCAGCCCCTATCATTTCCCATAGGACTCACTCCAGTCTGAAAACATCATATTCATTGGAGGATTCAGTCCAACAATCTTTTTCTAGGAAGACCATTCATTCTTTCATCCCCAGTTGCCACAGTGACCACAGATGCTTCCCAACTGGGGTGGGGGAGGACATTTCTTGTGAAAGATGGTCCAAGGCATGTCATCCCCTCTAGAGACCAAATTGCATATCAATGTTCTACAGATGAGAGCAGTCTTTCTAGCATTGCAAGCATTTCAAGACATTCTGTCTCTGGGGACTATTGCAGTTCAAACAGACAAGATGTCAGTAGTCTTGGCATATCAACAAGCAAGGAGGAACATGCTCTTACCCACTGTTGAGAGAAGTCATGAGGGTTTGGGAATGGGCAATTGCTTCAGACCGCTTTCTCATTGCAATGCACATTCCGAGGAGAACCAAAACACTAGCAGATAGGCATAGCAGATCCATTCTGATGCCTCACGAATGCTGCCTCAATCAACTGATAGTGAATATGATCTTCAGCTGCTGGGACCAGCCTTGCTGTGACCTATTTGCTTCACCTCTCAACAAGTGCAGCAAGTACTTCGCTCTATTCCACCCTCCAGGGGAGTCACCGAGAGATGCTCTGATTCACGATTGACCCCTGGGTCTTCTGTATGCCTACCCTCCTCCTCCTGTAATTCCAAAGTTCTTACAGAAAGCAAGCAGGCTGAAGAGCTCAGTCATCCTCATTGCCTCCTTCTGGCCTCGACAGTTATGGTTCCCCTTCCTATGGTCTCACTTGCAATATCCTCCATCGATACTGGAACCCAATCAGGATCTCCTGTCTCAAACATTGAGAATTCAGCACCCCAGTCTCCATGCCTTCAAGCTAACCACGTGGTTTCTCCACTACCAGTAATAGTTAGACAGTCCAGGCTTTCTTCCCGAGTTGGTGATATTATCTTGGCCTCCCTGAAAACTTCAACCAAGAAAGTCTACAGAAGCAAATGGAAAAGATTTTGTGTTTGGACCTCTAACCAGAATATCGACCCTTTTTCAGCACCAACTTCAGCCATTCTTCTTTTTCTAACAGCTCTTTTCAAAGAAGGAGCTGTTTTTTCTACAATTAAGCCTCAGTTGGCAGCAATTTCAAATTTCCATTTTTGAATCAAATCTTTTTCTCTGGCTTCATTCAGATTATGTAGGGCCTTTATGAAAGGTATTTTTCTCCTCAGACCCCCGATAAAGTACCCTTCTCCCCCTTTGGACCTTACTGTGGTTCGTCAAGGTTTAACTCCGAAACCCTCTGAACTGGCAGATGAATGTAATCTGAAGTATCTTTCTTGGAAAACAGTCTTCTTAGTAGTTATTACTTCAGCAAAAAGAATTTCTGAGCTCTAGTCCCTTTCAGCGAAGTCTTCTTACATGGTTTTCCATAAAGACAGGTTGTCTCTGCAGGCCAACCCTTCGTTTCTTCCTAAGGCAGTGTCTGAAAATAACATCAAGCAATTACAGTTACCAGTCTTCTTTCTAAATGTTACAAATAAGGGAGAATACATGCTTCATCTCCTTGATGTGCACATACAGCTACATTTTTATCTTCACAGAACAAAACAGTTCAGAAAGTCCAATCAACTTTTTTGTATCCTCTTCCCCAAACTGCTTGGGTCAGGAAGTATCTAAAGTTATGCCAGCCAAATGGATTACTGATTGCATTTCATTAGTTTATTCTCAGAAAGGACTAAATTTACCACAACTTCCTCGAGCTCATTCCACTCGGTCCATGGCTACTTCATCTGTTTTTTGGTCGAGGACATCCATTGATGACATTTGTGCTGCAGCTACTTTGTCAAAGACTCATATTTTGTTACTTATTACAAGTTGGACATCATTTCTAGAATCAGAACTTCTTTTGGTTCAACAGTGTTCTGGCATGTCCTTCCTTGAGAGCTTCCCAAGAGCTATGTAGCTGGGAACTCTGTCCCACTGGTAAGGAAGAATGAAAAGGACAGCATCAGATTTGTTAGTTATGTACTTACCATAACTTGGCGTCTGTGTTGTCCGTTTTCATTCTTTCACTTTCCCTCCCATCCTTTCCCCATCCCTGGTACTCCAAGAAGTACCTGTTAGACAGCATTGCAACTATTCACTTCCAGGTTTGAGCCCTGTCTTTCTTCTGTCTATGCCTACCTCTGATATAAAATGGGAGATTAGGCAGCAAAGCAAACTCAATCTGAGATGTTGGGGGTAGAATAGAGCATTATGGATAGAGGGAGGAGCTTGAGAGCTGGATCCAAAATCTAGTGTGTGCGGCCTTGTCAGATCCAAAGATCAGATCTGAATGCATTGCTAAGGAAGGATTAAAATGGATAACAGAGATGCCAAGTTATGGTGAGTACATAACTAACAATTTTCAGAGTTGCATATCTGAGAATCACATTATTTTTCACTTTGTTTTCTCCTAAAGAAGTAAGCAAAAAAGTTTTCCATGGCAGTAACATATTTGGCATGAGGTAATTAAGTAATAATCAGAACTGGGGACATAAACTGTGCAGTATTTACAAGTGACTGCCACAGTTAGACCTTAAGGGTTAAAGAAGATTGGTCTGATAGAGGAACAATTTGGTAAATATTGGACAACTTATGTCAGCATTATTTATTTTTGGTTTTGATTAATTTTTCTTGTTAACTGGTAGATGGATATATTTTGTAGGTTAACACTGTTTTAAAAATCACTCTTTTTAAAATGATTTCTGCATGCGTTATTTGTAATATTTTATTTTGTTTTATTTATGACATTTGAAGATCATGTGCAAAGGGTTTTGTACCATTTCTTTAAGCTCTGATCATATAGGCTTTGTAGTTCAAAAATTTGTGGATTTTTTTTTAGTTGCTTTAGTGGAGTTATATGTAAAAAGTTTAATAAACTTGTGTTTCTGAGTACTATTAGCTGAACAGCTGTCTAATTACGTCCTGATTGCATGCCATCTGACTCTGTTGTCTGTTGGTGCAGTTGTTGGGAAAAGCAGTTTATAGTCATTAGGTGTTTTCTGTAGTCTGCAGCACATTTCAACAAATAAAGTGAAAGAGAATGCAGCCAAGTCAATAATACAACAAATATGTAAATAACTAAATGCAGTTATGTTCAAGTAAAAGATAACAAAAGCAAAAAATAGAACAGGATACGGTTCTTAGCAAAGTGTGTAATGTTTGTCATACAGTGTAATACCTCAGATGTAACACTCTAATAAATAGTTGCTTGCCATGGCATGATTCCTTATGGGAAGAAAACTAGTGGAAATATGTGAATTTTCTTGATAGTTCTTAGTAAAAGGTACTGGTACATGTTATACATTCAATGAATTACTGCTGGAATGAAAAACTTTTTGCATAATCTGAGCATCTGTGAAGTTGAAGATGCATTGAAAATGTCACAAGGATGATGATGAAGATGGAATGAAGATAATTACAAAGATTATGAAAATGCAGTGAAGATGATGAAGATGATTAGGATATCATAAAGATGATGAAAAATGATAATGATGATGCACTGAAGATGAAGTAAAGATCGCTATGCAGATGGAATGATGATGAAGATGAGATAATGAACATAATAAAGATGCAATGAAGAAGACAATGAAGATAATGTGATGAAGATGATTCAATGATGAGGATGAGACAATGAAAATAATGATGAAGATGCATCACCATTTTTATCTTTGTCAGTCAGTCATTTAGATCATATCTTCATTGTTATCACTTCTTCAGCATCATCTTTGTTATCTTCAATGCAGCTTCCTCATTTTCATCATCATGTTCATTACATTTTCAGCAGCAGCATCTGTCATTTTCATCACATTTTCTTTGTCATCCTCAGCTTCATCTTCCTTATCTTCACTGCATCATTATCATCATTGTCATCACCATCATCTTTGTTGCCTTTGTAGCTTCATTATCATCTTCATCATAATTACTGTCATCTTCAGCATCTTCCTCATCTCATCACATGAATCATGTCTTCATCTGCAGTGATATCACATTTTAGCACCTTTATCATCACATCTTCATCACTGCATACTCACCATCTCCTTTATCAACATTTTCAACTTTGTCATTGTTGCATCATTGTCATCACAGATTCACTGTTACCTTCATCACATCTTTATTACCACCTTCATTGCATCTTCATTTTCGTAGATGTACAGAACATTCCAAAAGTTTTCATTTCAACACTAATCCATTCAATGTATAACACAAACTCTTGCTGTACAGCTTTCACTGAGATGATTCTCTAGTTTTCTTCCTAAAAGTGATCATTCCATGTATCACTTAAAGAGCCTCAATAGACCCCCTACTGTCTGACCTTCTGCACATTTGCAAGTCCAATGGAGACATAAAAACCTGCAAAAGAGAACTAAATATCTTTTATAACATAAATAGAACATGGAGGGATAGATATGTATCACAGAGAATATCATTTCTTTGGAATCATCTTGCTCTGCATATAAAGCAAAATACTTCTCTTACACTCTTCAAACATAATTTGGATGAATGTATGGGTTACCTTAAATTCAACCCTGGTTTAGCACCTTTTAGCACCCTTACCTCTCATGGATAGAGGAGCATGTAAATGTTCTTTTCATCTCTGGTTATCCATACTTAAAATATAAATGCTAAAACATTTATGGGAATATATGGATAGGCCTCTAAAGATCCTCATAATCAATAGCCTGGTAAGTACCTATGGAACTACACTGCCATATGCCAAGTATTGTGCACTTTACAAGGAATCTAATCCTATATTAATTTGCTTTTCTTTACAGATTTATTGTCTGACTGACTGATTTTTTGACTATGTTACATTTACATGTTGACATCTGCTACTTACTTCAGAAAACGTCTACCCACCTGCATAGAACAAAATACTTTGGAAAAACAGAGCAGTTGTTTGTTTCTTTTTCAGACCTGAAATTGGGTAAACCAGCTGCCAAAGTAACTTTAGCCAGATGGCTAACTGATTGTATCTCATTTTTTAAAGAATGCCTTTCTTGTGATATTATTTTTTTTATTTTGTGATCTGTATAGGGGTTGTTTAACTTGCATTTTTAAACTGCAAATCCATTTGTTCAGCAAATGAGTCTCTTCTGTGTGCAAATAATTTATACAAAACACGTTGCAATTTTATTTATTATTATTATTATTATGTATGCATTGAGTGAATTCACTGAAGATGAGTTAGAACAGGAAAATGTGAACATGTATTAAATGTATACGGAAAAAAAGGAGAAAAAGAAGAAATCAGGAATTGGGGGCCTATAGCACTTCGAAAAAATAATTATAAAATGTTATTGAAAATGCTTCAAAAGAGTTTTAATAGTTATTAAAAAATATTTGAAGAATGTACACATGGCAAAAAAGGCAAATATTTAAGGCAAATGTTTATAGTAATAAGAGACAGCAGATACAATATTACATAATGGAAGAGAAGGAAAACCTGCAACTTGTGACATCACTAAAACATTTGATAATGTTGGCTACTGTCAAACTTCAAAAAATCTGGAAATTGCTCATTTTGGTAAAAAGGCAATATATTTATTTAAGTGTGTGTGTGTGTGTGTGTGTGTGTGTGTGTGTGTGTGTGTGTGTGTGTGTGTGTGTGTGTGTGTGTGTATGTGTGTGTCTATACACACACACACACACACACACACACACACACACACACACACACACACACACACGTGAGTTTTAGTACTTGTGAATGGATGACTGGGAGAACGAATAACAATGAGAAATGTTATTAACAACGATGCAGGATGTGCAGGTTGACTTTTAGTTTAATGATTAATGCTGTTGTAGATAAATGGCAAGAAAGGCTGGTGGAATCAAGACAGGAGATATCTGAGGGCATTACGCTATTCTTAGTTAGTCGGTAATTTAATACTAGTAGAAGCAAGAGGTGATTAAAGAAATGAAAATAGTGTTAGAAAAGTGGGTTAAAGTTAAATAAGTTGAAATGCTGCAGATTAGATGATAAAGTAAAATACAGGGTCTTCTTTTCACTAACACAAATGTATGTACTGGGAGCAGTATATAGTAAAAGCAAAAGTGATAACTAAGAATGGGGCAGAATCATAAATATGATGAAAGTTGTAACGTGGAGAGCATCATTTAGAAAAATTATTTAATATATGGAACATTAATGGATGTTTAGGTTGTGTTTATGCATTACTAAATGAAAAAGAAAACATATTGTTTTTGTTATTGGTTTGCATTGTATATATGCTTATAAGTTTAAAATAAAGTACTCCTTCTCTATTTTCAATAAGTGCCATGGATCTGTTACCATCACAAGAGTTACCACAAACTCAGGCAGACAGGACCTCAGTTAAACGTTTTGCCTAAAGAATGGCACCATGGGAGCGTGGAATCCCCTAATGGTATACTGTAGTTTGAACCCTAGAAAATGAGCCCTAGCACTTGAACTCACAGCCTTCTGTTGTTCCTAGCATAAAAAGGCATGTGTGCTACTGGTTGAGCCACTGATACCAATTTATAAGAACTTTATCTGCCACTCTACCTGCAGTAGCACCGCAAAAGGTCTAGAACCTTGATGTAGTGACCAATCTGAGAATTTATGTTTTAGAAGTGCAGCACCACTTTATAATACACTGTTGTGTTTACAAAATCTGCAGGAACACACTGTTACTCATATTTAATTAAAGATAGAAATTGTGATCACACAATGGTAGTAAACACTTACTAAAATGTAAGTACTTCAGAATAATAGCAAAAACAAAATTGAACAGAAGTCACCACAATGCTGTAGATGAACACTATTTATTAATAAAACGAGCGCTTTCACGTACTACCAAGGTACGCTTCTTCAGGTTTATACATCTGCTTAAATTCAACCATTTTATACAAAAAAGCTCATCAATTAGCTAAAAGTAATTAAAATCAATTCATTTCCATTCTATATAATCAATCAATTAAACAACTAATTAATTATTCAATCATGTTCCTTTTTATCTTGCTTTTTAAAACACATAGCATATATTATACTATGCATGAAACCTATCTATAACAATGCTTGTGTTCAAAGAATCCTATCTAAACATCTTCTTAACGAAATGAATATATAAAATGCATTTGATGAAAATTGAAATATAACCATGCATATACAAAATACGCAGTTTATATGCATTAAATCTTATATTCTGCTAATTGAAAATATACACTCTATATTTTAAAATATGTTGTATTCAATATTACGTAAAAATAACAAATTACTATATACTTCATTAGAATGATGCATAAAATAAATATATAATCCATGCTGTTATGCATAGTATTTATATAGTATATATTATATTAAACACAAAACCGGGCTATGGCAATGCCTGTGTTCAAAAGAATTCTATCGAAATATCTTCTTGATAAGATGAATGTATAAAAAATATATACTTAATAAAAATTAAAATATGTCAATGCATATATGAAAAAATTAAATATTAAATATCAAGTGTATATACATAAAAATATACATTCTACTAATCTGAAATGCGTATTTAGAGTATAGTGTATTCATCATTACATGAAAATGACAGTTGCTACTGACTTCATTAAAGTGATACATAACACAACCGCCTTGCTAGTACTGGTTTTATATTTATAGCCTGATTCTGTCCTGGTTCCATATGTGCTCTTAGCCTCAAAATCCAGTTCAATTCAACAAACTCAAGATAGCCCATATTGTTACCCTCTCGTCTATTTACATGAATTAACTGTAAGACCCTGAACCTGAAATGATGGTTGGGAAACATGTAATTGTGTTTGGCTAAAGCATTAGTCAAGATGTTTCTCTTCATATCATAACTATGATTATATATACGATCTTTGAGCCTTCTAGATGTCAACCCCACATAGTATGCCTCACATGCTTCACATGTGGCCAAATAAACTAAGTTTTTGGACTCACAGGTTGCATAAAAATGTGGTGTAAATGTATATTCTAAATCTGGAACTGTGAAAGGTTGGATCTTAGAAATAAATCTACACATATTGCATCTATTACACGCATATGTCCCATGTCTTAGAAATTGTCTAATATCCAAACTAAAACCTTCCACCTTCTCATTGCATAACATCCTCTTCAAGTTTTTACTGTTCCTATATCTAAAAGTAGGTTTAACGCCAACTACTTGTGCTACGTGTGTATCTAGCAGTAGAATTTTCCAGTTATCTTTAATGATGTTATTGATATGGTGTATGTCACTCATATATCTGGTAGTGAAAGCCACTTTTGTATTATTCTGGTATGATTTAAGATCCTGTGTATAGGTCCTTTGTCTTGTATTAACATTTGATTCAGGACCAAAGGTGGAACATTTTACCTCTTCAATCAGTGTATATGGATAGCCCCTATTCATGAAAAAATCTTGCATCTTATCCATTTGTAGATTTCTATCTACTCCGTTACTGCATAAATGTGATATTCTTAGGAACTGTCCCTTAACTACATTACGGAATATATGACGTGGGTGCATACTATTGTAATGGAGGATGGCATTTCTCCAGCATGGTTTTCTATAAATAGTAGTGGAAATGGAGCCATCTAGTTCTCTTAAGATAGTGACATCCAAAAAATCTATTTTATTAGTGGACTGTTCCACCGTAAATTCCAAAAAAATCAGTGGTGGATTCCAGATAAGAAATCAACTCTTTGAGTGAACCTTCACTCCCATTCCACAATATTAGTATGTCATCCACAAAACGTCTATATAATAAGACGTTCTTGAATAACATATTGTTATATAAAAACCTATTTTCCCATTGATGCATCACTAAATTAGCGTAAGAATTCGCACAGGGAGTGCCCATGGCCACTCCCCATACTTGCACATATAACTTATCCTGAAACAAAAAAGTATTGTTATTCAAAACTATTTCTAATAGGGTACATAGTAATGTTTGACAAGCTTTGTCAAGTGTTCCATCTATGCACAAAAATTCCCTGACAGCCTCTATCCCATAGTCATTAGGGATGCTTGTAAATAGGTTCTTAACATCCATAGATACAAAAATAGTGGAAGGAAGTATATCTTGAGTAACAGCTGTGTTCTGTAACTCATTCAACAGCCCATAGGTGTCTTTTAATATGGTGGGTATTTTCTTGACTATAGGTCCTAGTTTAGATTGAATAAAGGTAGAGATCTTTTCTGTCACCCATTGCTCCCCTGATACTATGGGACGCATGGGAGGTGGAAAAATTCCCTTATGTACCTTAGGGAGACCTTTTATCACTGGTATGAGAGGAAGGTCTATTAAGAGATATTCATATAACTCTTTATCTATCTGTCTACACATCAAAAGATTGTATAGACAGTCTTGTACATGCTTTATAATGCGTATAATATCCCTTTTCTCTATAGATTTATATGCAGCATCATCACTAAGCATCTTAAACATCAACTCTGTATACATGGTGGTGTCCATCATTACTATTCCTCCACCTTTATCAGCTGGTTTAAAAGTCAACTCTGTCATGTTCTGTAAATCTCTAAGACATGATTTCATACTAGTATTCAAATTATAAAATACCCTCTTATGTTTGCCCTTAGAAAAATATACATACAGATCTTTTTCACATGATTTGATAAAACATTCAACATTAGTTGGAAAAGGTGGAGTAAACATACTCCTACTCCTATAATTTTCATTAATGTCAAAGTGTGATGTATGAACATCTTTAAAATGTACCTTGAGTGCTACAGCTCTTGCAAACAAATGCAAATCAATCAGCAATTCCGAAAGATTGCTGCTTTGAGAGGGAATAAAGGACAACCCTTTATTCAACAGTTCTTCCTCGTCTACAGTTAATGCATGCATTGAGAAATTAAAGATGAGTTGCTTCAGTTCCTGTTCTTCCACCTCAGTTCCATGGTCTCGCCTGAAAATTTCCTTTTCCCTCTCCCTCGACTGTGGGAGCGTGTTGTTGTCCTGGTTTTGTACTGTACCGGTAGTTGTAAAAAAGCACCTGGTACAGTCTCAGCTCCAAGCTTAGATCTCACTCCTGGGGAAATAGCTGTTTTCAGAGCTAGCTGATTGCATGGTGGAGTTTCACTAACCGGCATCTGGTTATCGTTATTGGCACTTTCAGATGATGTCATCACCGTATTACCCTCATTTGAAGACTCAGTGCTTTCTGCTATTTCAGTAGTATTATTGCTAGTAATAGATGGTTCATTCTGTTGTACATTTATTATATTGCCATATTTAGGCCAAACAAAAATTTGTCCAATTGCAAAGTCCTGATAGTCTCTTAGAAGCTTTTTATATTTAAGCTGTTCTAGCCTCTCGCTGTATGCAGAGACTTGTTTAAGCATCGTGTCTACTTTGCAACTATATACTTCCCCTTTATAGGAGTGTGACAGATCTTGATATAAGGCTTCCACCTTATTAACCAGTTCAGCTTCAATAGGCAAAAAATAGTCAATTAACAACTTGATATATTGAGTACTAAAATCTATGTTAAGTTGCTGCCATCTCTTCAAAAGTTCAGGGTGGCTGTCTCCGTAACTAGGCATACATAATATACGCATGCCTCGCGGTGTAACTTTAAAATGAAGGCATGCCTCTAGATGTCTTCTTTGCCAAATTAATCTGTGCAATTTATATAAGTCATTTTCAAGTTGTCTAAGGTCATTATAGAATTCTTGCAAATTTTCTACAGTACCTGTTTTCTTATTAACAACTGACGGATACAATTCCATATTCAATAACGGGTTATCTCGTTGGTGAAAAATGTTATTCCAGTCGGTAACAGCATTTCTGACCCCAGGATTATAGTCCAATTCAATTGTTGAGGATTCCATCGTGTGATGGTAGATGTTTTACAAAAGTAGTATAAGTAACAGCAAAAAACAAAATACTACCATCCAAAGACTCCCGACAAAAAGGCAAATATCATCAAAAATAAAATTGAACAGAAGTCACCACAATGCTGTAGATGAACACTATTTATTAATAAAACGAGCGCTTTCACGTACTACCAAGGTACGCTTCTTCAGGTTTATACATCTGCTTAAATTCAACCATTTTATACAAAAAAGCTCATCAATTAGCTAAAAGTAATTAAAATCAATTCATTTCCATTCTATATAATCAATCAATTAAACAACTAATTAATTATTCAATCATGTTCCTTTTTATCTTGCTTTTTAAAACACATAGCATATATTATACTATGCATGAAACCTATCTATAACAATGCTTGTGTTCAAAGAATCCTATCTAAACATCTTCTTAATGAAATGAATATATAAAAAGCATTTGATGAAAATTGAAATATAACCATGCATATACAAAATACCCAGTTTATATGCATTAAATCTTATATTCTGCTAATTGAAAATATACACTCTATATTTTAAAATATGTTGTATTCAATATTACGTAAAAATAACAAATTACTATATACTTCATTAGAATGATGCATAAAATAAATATATAATCCATGCTGTTATGCATAGTATTTATATAGTATATATTATATTAAACACAAAACCGGGCTATGGCAATACCTGTGTTCAAAAGAATTCTATCGAAATATCTTCTTGATAAGATGAATGAACTCACAGCCTTCTGTTCTTCCTAGCATAAAAAGGCATGTGTGCTACTGGTTGAGCCACTGATACCAATTTATAAGAACTTTATCTGCCACTCTACCTGCAGTAGCACTGCAAAAGGTCTAGAACCTTGATGTAGTGACCAATCTGAGAATTTATGTTTTAGAAGTGCAGCACCACTTTATAATACACTGTTGTGTTTACAAAATCTGCAGGAACACACTGTTACTCATATTTAATTAAAGATAGAAATTGTGATCACACAATGGTAGTAAACACTTACTAAAATGTAAGTACTTCAGAATAATCTTACTTTTAGACTTAATTTGCAGTTGTAGCATGTTCTTGCATTAAATTATGTGGCGTGTTTCTATAATGGTGTGTGATATAAATCTGAAGACTTAAGCATTATGTATGGATGTTAAGTTAAATGATGTATATTATTTTTGGGGTTATCTCAATGCTAGAATGCTTCCTATATGTAAATTATGCAGCCTTTATCTTACCAGTCCTGTGATATAAGGCAATGTGAGTTGGAATAATAAACAGATTAATGGTACTTTCCCATATAGCTGCATTTACTGTCATTGAAGTTTAAGGAATTTCTGTGTATAAAATTCTAAAAACTCATCTCTCGACACTGGATCTCTATTTTTGTGAAGCTATGCACAATAGGGAATGGAATGAGAACTTCAGTTCTAATATGTTTTAATGATCATTTCAGTATCTGGAACTCTATTTCATTTATGTCAGATTGACAGAGTACATATTACATTGGAAATGGACAGAAGTCACCTGTGTGTGTGTGTGTGTGTGTGTGTGTGTGTGTGTGTGTGTGTGTGTGTGTGTGTGTGTGTGTGTGTCTGTGTGTGTGTGTGTGTGTGTGTGTGTGTGTGTACACACACACACACACACACACTATATATATATATATATATATATATATATATATATATATATATATATATATATATGGGTCTACGTCTCTTCATCGAAAGTACATCACTTCGAAAAAGAGTGGTAGACCCACACTTACACGAAAGTGCAATTAACCGAAAGTGCACTTCCGCAAAGAATGGTTCAACGAATCGTTAAGGAACACTGAGGCACGGAAGCACCCTACAGTGGGGAAAAGGGAATTTACCTGTTTCCCTACTGTAGTGCGATCTCAGAGTTGGTATATTTAAGTAGGGTGGGTACAGCCCCCATGCAAAAACATTGTTTTGGTGTTCCTGGTCGGTTCATTGAAACTTTCTTTGCAAAAGTGCACTTACGGTTAAGTGCACTTTGCGTAAGTGTGGGTCTAGTGTTCTTTTTCGAAGAAGTGTTCTTTCAATGAAGTACAGTAGATCCATATGTATATGTATATATATATATATATATATATATATATATATATATATCTACACACACACACTCACACACACTGGTGGCCATTTGGTAAATGTAGCTTCCCTGGGCTGGGAACTAGGAAGCAAAGTACAAAGGTAGTTATTGTGATGGCAATGGATAATTGCAGAAAGGCTGTCAAATTGTTATTCACCATTCAGTGGAAGTCACAGCAACCCAAGAAGGTAAAGGTGCTTGGGAAAACTTGGGGGGGGGCAATTGATTGTAAAGAGAGTGAGAGTAGGGCCAAAGTGCATACAATCACTTGTAACACTGGATAGCTCTTGTTTTGCATAAACGTGAATGCTGAATGGAAAAGATGAAGTAAAGGACCTGAGTCATTCCACTGACCCAGACCATGACTCTGATTTTCTAGGGGGAGAAGTTTTTTCTTTTAGTTTTTACTGCTGTTTTTTTTCTGTGTGACCTTGGTACTCATTGTTTTAGTTTGTTAGTTGGGATATTTTGCAGGCACCCTAATGGTTATAGATCGGTCTGTATTACCAGATCGAATGTTTAGGTTGTCTTATACCTAAACATCAAACTGGTAATATTGAAAGCTAAAACCACGAACATCCGCTTTCAGGCAGGGAAAGAATTCCCTTGGCCAATATGCGGATTTTGCCCTTTTGTCCATTGTAGAGCGATCTCGGAGTTGGTATATTTAGTTAGGGGGTGTTGGGGGTGAAGCCCCCCACTTCATTTGGGTTTAAAAAAATGTTTTTTTTTCTTTACGGCCAAGGGAATTCTTTTCCTGCGTGAAAGCGGCTGTTTGTGCTTTTTTGCTTTTAATATTATCAGTTCGATGTTAAGGTATTCAACAAACAAGGATTATTTTCAGAGGTTATACCAATCTTAAAGAGAATCCCTGATGTTCCACCCAGTCAGAGGGAAAAAACATTTCAAGTACAAAAGATGGTAGAAAAGAGTCATCCAAGAGGTCTCCCAAGACCAGATAGAATCCAGAACTTACTCAAGATTTTTTTTAGTACCAAAGAAAACTGGGGCTGAAGACCAGTTTTTGATCTCAGCAACTTGAACAAGTCTGTTCAATGTACTAAGTTTCAGGTAGTCACGGTTCAGTCATTTCTACCTTTTCCTGAGCAAGGACAAATGGATGTGTTTGAGACCTTCAGGATACATACTATCACATAAAGATGAACAGACAATCCAGAAAGTACCTACTTTCCAGCTGGGAGCCAGTCATTACCAATTCAGAGTTCTGCCCTTTGGTCTCACCACAGCTGCCAGAGTATTCACAAATGTATAGCAGTAGTAGCAGCTCTCTTGAGACTGCAAGGATTCTAGGTGTTTCCATATCTAGATGACTGGCTCATTACCGCCCTGACCAGGCATCAGTTAATAAGGACAAGAGATCAGGTTCTCCAGACATGTTCTCATCTGGGGATAACCATAAACTACGAAAAGTCTCAACTGGAACTGACTCAAAATTTAGAATTCATAGGAGATTTGTTCAACATAAACTCAATAATAGCTTCACTGCCTCCCTCAAAGAGTTCAAACCATAAGATCACAGGTCAGGAAAATAATCCACAGTACCAAAATTTCAGCCCACTTGGTCCTTCAAGCTCTAGGATCAATATCAGTGGCAATAACACTAATACCTTTGGCCAGATTTTACATGAGGATTCTACAGTGGATGCTAGCAACACAATGGTCAGTACTTTACCAATTCATGTCAACTCTGATACGAATCAGTCATACATGCAAGAAAGATCTAGGGTGGTGGATTCTGTCAGATCAAGTTCTACAAGGCCGTCAGTTCATTCCCCCTCAGCCAAAAGCCATATTGACCACGGATGCTTCCCAGTTAGGGTGGAGTGGGGGGCATTTTCTGAGAAAAACAGTCCAAGGCACTTGGTGCCCAAAGAAGCCAATTTGCATATCAATGTCCTACAGATGAGAGCAGTGCTTTTAGCTTTGCAGGCCTTTCAAAATGCTCTTCCTTCAGGGACGATTGGAATTCAAGTGGACAATATGTCAGTAGTTTGGTACATCAACAAACAAGGAGGGACCAGTTCTGACCCCTTGTGTCGAGTAGTGCTCAGAGTTTGGCAATGGGTGATCTTATCCAACTGTTTCCTTATAGCAGTGCACATTCTGGGGAACTCCAGTGTGATAGCAGACAAAATGAACAGGTGTATTTTTCTACTTCATGAGTGGTCTCTCAACAAGAATGTGACAAAAATGATTTTTCATCCATGGGGCCAACCTTGTTGCAACATTTTGCTCCTCCCTTAAACAGCAAATGCAGCAGCTACTTTTGCCCTAATCACCAAGAGATGTTCTACTTCACAATTGGCTCCCTGGTCTACTTAATGCCTACCCACCAATCCCATGAATTCTGAAATTCCTATTGAAAGCTGCCATGTTGAAGAGCAAAGTCATCCTCATTGCACCTTACTGGCCTCGACAGATTTGGTTATCCTTCCTTTGGCTTGACTTACTTCACCAACTTTGGATTCTGGATATAACTCCAGACCTCCTGTCTCAGCCAACAGGCATGATCCATCCAGACATATCAAAACTTAGGCTGATGGCCTGTCTTCTCCAATTCCATTAATATCCAGACAACATATCCAGACAACATATACGTTCTTCACCTGTTTATCATATAATTTTTATCTTCCGATAAACCTTCAACACGTAAACTCTATTCCAGTAAATGGAAAATATTTGTGTACTGGGCACATCTAAATCATGTTGAACCTTTTTCAGCTCAGATATGTAACAGTCTTAAGTTTTTAGCCCTACTTTTCAAAGAAGGAGTTAGATGTTCTTCGTGTTTCACTGTTGCAGTCATTACATTTGGGTTATCTGCTTGCAGGTAGCCCTCAGTCGGCCTGTTTAACAAAGTCTTGGGTCCTGCGTCGGTTGCTGTCCCTTCTTCCATGACGTCAGGTCGTCAGGGGTATAAAACATGCAGCTGATGCCATTACATCAGTCCTTCTTGCCGTGCGGTGCCTGAAGCAGAAGCAGTTCGCAAGTGCCGGTCGGCCAACTCCTGAAATTTTCGTTTTCGAGTTTCAGAACTGAAGTCTTCAACTAAAGCTAAGTACCCCGTTGGGGAAACATTTTCTTGCTCCTTACCGATGTCAGTAAAAGTTAATAATGGCATTACTTGTGGAAAGCAAATACCTCATAAAGATTTTCATTCGTACTGTATTCCTTGCCTAGGCCCTGACCACGACATACCTTACTGTTGGTTTTGTGCTTTACTTAATCAGTGCACTATCCGTCGTTGGTATATTTTCGCCTCTAAATATTTTGGTTCTTGGTTTAATTATCCAGAAATGTCATCGGTTAGCCATACGACTGCCGGGATTCCAAAAAAAAGCAAAGATAACGACAGAGACAGGCAGCCGAGGTCCAAAACTGCCGACGACGTTTCTCCTAAGTCAGTCGCCTGTTCGCTGGTACTCAGTGAGGCACTTTCGCAGCCCCTGATACCCGCTACTTCTGATTTGCAGGCCTCTACTGAGACCCATTCAGAGTCTGGTATGCCGCGAGATGCTTCAACTATGGAACCCGTGGATGTCTCTACCTTGGATGGGTCCGGAGACGCTGTGCAGGCTCCGGCTTCTGAGGGTGTATTCAGGCCTACAGACTTGCATATTAAACCGATGCCTCCCTCTTCACTTAGGCCTAAATCTCGAACCATACCTAAAAAACGACACCCAGGCCATATGCTCAGGCCTCTATGTCTAAAAAACAAATGATAAGAATTGCTGAAGATTTAATAACTCTTATCAGGGGTAGCCAACCCCCCCCCCCCTTTCTAAGAGGCCTAAGACTGAATTGTTTATGAATCTTCTGACCAGGATTCTGTTTTTTCTGATTATTCTGATGATCTGGATTTGCCTTTATCTACTGATGAGGATTATGATACAGAGGACTCCATTCCCTCTGCTTCCCCTCCAGAGGATTTTTCTTTACGGGAAACCTTGCATACTCTAAGGGAGCATTTCCACTGGGAAAGTCAGGATTTTTCTGATTCAAAAAAGAGGCTTAGGGATTTCTTACTCCTACCTCAGCATATTCCTTTAACTGTTCCTCCTGTACTAGATATTGTTGATGATGCTTTTTCGGAATTTAGTTTGGCCCCTGATTCCTTGCCTCCTGCTCCCAGAAAGCCAGACAGATACTACAGGGTCCCTTAGTCACACAAGTTCCTTTATAAAAATCCTATTGCGGATCCAGAGACTATTTCACAGGGGCCCAAGGGCATTAAGGCTTTTGCTGCTAAAAATCCTACCCCTTCTGATAGAGACTCCAGGGCGCTGGATAGATGGGGTAAGAAGGTTTACACTTCTGCAACCTTGGCCATTAGGACTTTAAACTGCCAGTTTCATATGTTAAAGTATCAGCAACATGTTACTGGATTGCTTAAACAGAAAATGATGTTGATTCCTGACTGTGTGGAAAATAAAGAATTACAGGATTTAATGCATTCTGCTGAACAAGTTGGAAAACATACTTTGCAATGTGGTTTCGATTCATTAGAGGCCTCTTGCAGGGCTGCTGTTACTGGGTCTGTGCTCAGAAGGCATGCTTGGCTAAAGAAGCAATCCTTGCCTGATCATGTTAAAGCTAAATTGTTGGATGCTCCCTTAAATCAGGAATGCCTGTTTGGCAACAAGGCTGAGGAAGTTCATAAAAAGATGGAAGAAAAAGCTAAATCTATGCAAACTGTTAAAGATTTCTTACAAGTTCAGCCTCCTAGATTTAGTAGGCATTGGCTCTCTAAGAATTGGTCCTTTCCAGCCCCTTTCAGGTCTTCTCAAGCCATACTCAGGCACAGCAAAAGCCCCAGGTTTCAGTCCCAGGAGACACACAGGACTAAGCAGTGGGGGGCCCTCCACTTCCAAATCTGGGAGTAATAAGACTCCCCCCTGTGGTAAACTGTCTCAATGACTTCTGTTTAAAATTTCCAAGCACTTAACAATTGACTGCCCCTTTGGGGGAAAGATTACTCTTCATGCAAAGAACTGGAAGCTCATTACCCAGGACAAATGGGTTTTAAATATAGTGTCCCAGGGATACAGATTTCACTTCCACACGTTGCCAACACCAAGCGGGTGGCTGGACCTACCCCCAAATTAGTGGGCAGAGGCCCAAAAACAAGTACTTTCTCTCTTAAGCATGGGGGCTATTTAACTGGTACCAGAAGAGGAAAAGGGACAAGGTTTCTACTTGAGACTTTTCCTGGTACCCAGAAAAGACAATTCATGGCGTCCTATTCTGGACCTGTCTACTCTAAACATCTTTTTGGAAATTCCAAAATTTAAGATGCTGACTCTTCACCAATTACTTCCTATGCTAGGCAAAGATGCCTGGTTTGGAAACACTAGATTTAAAAGAAGCATACCTGCACATCCCAATCAGGGAATCTTGCAGAAGAGACCTACGCTTCAAAGCAGGCCACACGCACTATCGGTTCTCTGCACTGCCCTTTGGTTTGTCTACGACACCCAGGGTATTCACAAAGTGCCTAGCTCCAGTTATTGCATTTTGCAGGCAAAGAAATATTCAAATATACCCATACCTGGATGATTGTCTAATTCAGGCAGAAAGCCAGGACATACTTTTGAATCATCTGGCCTTTGTACAAAGGGTTCTAACTTGTCAGAAGTACACCATAAATGAAAAGAAATCAAACCTGGTACCCTGTCAACAAATTATATTTCTGGGAGAGAGCTTGAATACAACTTCCCAGGTGGCTTACCTCACACCAGAGAAACAAATTCATTTGACAACCTACTTCAAACCAGTGGTCACAAAAACCCTGCTATCTGCAAAACATATACTGCAAGCCTTAGGTTTCATGGCCTCCTGCATTCTGCTAATTCCATATGCAAGACTGCATATGAGGAAACTACAGTGGTATCTAGAAAGCCTATGGTGTCAACATTCTCAGGATCTAGAAGCAATGATTCCTATCATACCTTGCCTACGCCTAGAATTCCTTTGTTAGGCAGAGGCCTGCCACCAAAACAAGGGACTACCTTTCACACCACCCTCTGCCACCCAAACCCTAACAACAGATGCTTCAGACTATGCATGGGGGGCTCACCTGACAGGGAAGTGCATTCAGGGCAAATGGAACCCAAGTCAAATGCATCTGCATATTAATCAAAAAGAAATGTTAGGTGTAAAGAATGTTCTGACAGCCTTCAAGGACCACATTCTTCCAGGACAACTTATGGTAAAGACGGACAACACCACTGTTATGTGGTACATAAACAAGCAGGGGGGGTACACATTCTTACCCCCTCTGCAGACTAGCCATGGCATTGTGGAACACAGCCTTGAGCTACCGAGTGCACCTACAAGCTCAGTTCCTGCCAGGAAAAAAATACACTGGCAGACAGACTAAGCAGAAACTTCATGGAAACACACGGGGGGAAACTGGAACCAAGGATTTTCAACATGTTGACAAGCAAATGGGGGAGCCCAGATACAGACCTGTTTGCCTCTCCCCAGAACTACCAGTTGGACAAATTTTGCACAAGTACTCTCCACAAGCAAGCCTGGAAAGTGAATGCTCTGTCCTTCAGCTGGAAAAACCTATCAGTCTATGCCTTCCCCCCTCTGCCTCTGCTTTCCAAAGTACTACTAAAAATCAAACAGGACAAACCAAGGATGATTTTGATTGCTCCAAACTGGCCACGCCAATACTGGTACCCCCTCCTGTGCAGTGTGTCATGGCTATCTCCATGCCACCTGCCTCAGACTCCTTCCCTGTTGTCTCAGCAGGAGAACCTGATTCTGCACCCTCACCTTCTAACACTGAACCTTGCAGCATGGCTAATTACATAATCTCTCCTCTACCATCCCTCAGTAAACCTGTGATGGATATCATTTTAGAGGCAAGGAGGCCTAGTACTAGAAAATCTTATGCTGAAAAATGGAAAAGATTCTGTGCCTGGAACCAATCTCAAGAGATGAGCACATCAGCACCCAATTTACCTCAGATTTTACAATACTTAACTGAGATGCTTCACAAGGGCCTGTCTTTTTCCTCCATTAAAATCTATGCCTCAGCCATTTCAGCTTATTATAGCACAGAACCTCCCCTCTTCACTCATCCACTGCTCAAGCAGTTCCTCAGAGGGGCCAAAAATTTGAGACCACCCAAGAGAGCTACAATCCCAGCCTGGGACCTTAACTTTGTTTTGGAGAAACTCACTCTACCTCCTTTCGAGCCAGCTGCTACTGCAGACTTAAAAATTTCTTTCTTGGAAAACAGCTTTCCTTTTAGCAATCACTTCATCTAGAAGTGTATCTGAATTACAGACCCTTATGGCAGTGGAGCCTTTCATCATCTTTCATGCAGACAAGGTGTCCCTCAGAACCAATCCCATCCTTCATGCCCAAGGTGGTATCCAGTGTGGCTCTTAATCAGTCTATTAATTTGCCAACCTTCTTTCTCAATCCACAGAACAAAGGGGAATGGATCCTGCATTCCTTAGATGTGCACAGACAACTTAGATTTTACTTGGACAGGACTAAACCTCAAAGGAAATCTGAACAACTGCTGGTGGCATTTGCTGCAGGGGCAGAGGGGAAGGCTATTTCAAAGAAAACCTTTTCTAAATGGATAGGCCAGTGCATTCATTTCTGCTATAAACACCATGGAAAACCTATCCCCCAGGGGATCAGACCTCACTCCACCAGGGCTGCATCTACCTCTACAGCCTTTCTCAGAGGCGTCCCTACCAGGGACATCCTAGAAGCTGCTACCTGGAGTTCTGTGCATACTTTCACCAAGCATTATCATTTGCCAGTTTTCTCTAAATACAGAGCTGGCTTTGCCACTGCAGTCTTGCAGGGCCTTATAGCTGGTCCTAATGCTATCTAAATTCCTCCTCCCAACCATAGCTTTGGGAATCTACCCAAATGTAATGACTGCAACAGTGAAACATGAAGAACATAGTATAGTTGTGTACACTTACCATAAATGTAGATGTTCAAGTGTATTCACTATTGCAGTCCTGGTAACCCTCCCTCCAGCCCCCTAACCTCTTTTGGCTATACCTCTACTTTCCTTTACTATGCTTAAAAGCCTTTTTGGTGTATTTGCTTTTTTGTTGGAGGTATATCATTGTACTTTTATATTTAATTGCTCCCCATTAGGGGGACACCTGACATCTGGGGCAAGAAAAACTGATGTAATGGCGTCGGCTGCATGTTTTATACCCCTGACGACCTGACGCCATGGAAGAAGGGACAGCAACTGATGCAGGACCCAAGACTTTGTTAATCAGGCTGACTGAGGGCTAGCTGCAAGCAGATAACCCAAATGTAATGACTGCAACAGTGAATACACTCAAACATCTACATTTATGGTAAGTATACACAACTGTACTTTCCTCAATCATTAAAGTTCAGTTGGCAGCAATCTTTCACACTAAGAGTTCTTCAGTAGCCTCTCATAGGTTGTGTAAAGCTTTCATGCAAGGCACACTACTTTTAAGACCTCCCTTTAAGGACCCTACTCTTCCATGGGACCTCAATCTGGTACTGCAGACACTTGTACCTCCTCCCTTTGAACCTGCAGCTAAATGTGACTTTAAATATCATATCTGGAAAATGTTTTTTCTGGTAGCCATTACATCTGCTAGACAAATTTCAGAAATTCAGACATTGTTTTCAAAACCTCCATACTTGATTTTTTTACAAGGATAGAGTGACATTATGAACAAAGACCTCCTTCCTTCCTAAGGTGGTGTCAGAAATGAATATCAGTCAAGCAATTAATTTGCCAGTATTCTTCCCCAAATTTGCTAACAAGAGCAAATACATGTTACATTTATTGTATTCTCGCAGACAACTACATTTGTACCTGCATAGAACAAAAGACATTAGAAAAACAGACCAGCTGTTTGTTTCTTTTTCAAACTTGAAATTGGGTAAACCAGTTGCTAAAGTAACTTTAGCCAGATGGCTAACTGATTGTATTTCATTTATTTATAAAAAATTGGGTATTTGCTTACCACAACCAGTACAAGCTCATTTAACTAGATCCATTGCAACTTCTTCAGTTTTCCATTTCAGAGCGTCCATAGATGACATATGTGCATCAGCAAATTGGGCTACTCCCCATATGTTTGTTACACATTACAAATTGGATCTACTCTCCTGAGGTAGAGCATCATTTGGTTCAGCTGTGCTCAGGAATACTCTTCCTTAGAGTCCAACCAGGATTTTAAGTACCTGGGGACTCTGCCCCATCAGTTGAGGATAGAATGAAAATTGACAACATCAGAAGTTATGTCCTTACCATAATGTTCCATCTGTGTTGTCCATTTTCATTCTTCATCAACTCCCTATCCACCAACCCCATCCTTTCTATTTGCAAACTTCTGGAATAATACATTTTAAGGGACATTACTGTCCTTTATATTGAGCTCCAGATATGTTTTCTTTTTCTGTATTGAGTGCATACATTTTTACACCTCCTTTCTCTGTGTATAGTAAATATTTAATTTCTTGTAAAAATCAACAAACAAGATCTGAGGTAACTTAGGGTTGGTACATTTTGGTTAAGAGAGAAGCTCGAGAGTTTTTGGTTGCAAAGAGCTTTAGCAACAGCTGAGTTGGATCTGAGGGACGGGATCCAAACCCATCAGTTGAGATAAAATGAAAATGAACAACACAGACGGAATGTTATGGCGAGTACCTAACTTCTTTTTTCTTCAGTGACCACTCATCATTTCATGGTTTGTGCCTTAAGACCAGTGGACTGCTTTTTAAAGCGTTGCACAAGGAACATCAGTCAGTCTTCCTGTGTGGCTTCTCTGATCCTGGTGTGGTACATTAGTTTATTTAAAGAAATGGGTGAAAGTGCTGCAAATAATCAGCAACATTCTCCTTATTTTTCCATGTTTGTTTCAGTCTGATGGGATGGTTTATATTTACACCTTTCTAATAATTTCATGGCATGAGCTGTTTAGAAAGACAATTCAAAATCTTCTTTGCTCAGAGGAAGAGAAGAAGCAGAACTGGTTACAGTGACTGTAACCATCATTTATCTTATGCAATCATTTCTATATAGCAAAGTGAATGCCTTATCAATTGATTATAGATATTTGACAAAATAGGACCATGCACCTTTACCTACTGCCAGTACAGATATTATGTCACTGAGATGTGTATTGAGTATAAATAGTAATAACTAACTAAACTAACATAAATAAATAAACAAGCTACTCATTTTGCACTTTTTCATTTTCCATTTAATTCAGTTATTATATGAAGTGGTGAGGAGTTGCTTCCACAAGACATTTAATATCAAAGTTAGTTTACATTTGTACCTGCATAGAACAAAAGACATTAGAAAAACAGACCAGCTGTTTGTTTCTTTTTCAAACTTGAAATTGGGTAAACCAGTTGCTAAAGTAACTTTAGCCAGATGGCTAACTCATTGTATTTCATTTATTTATAAAAAAATGGGTATTTGCTTACCACAACCAGTACAAGCTCATTTAACTAGATCCATTGCAACTTCTTCAGTTTTCCATTTCAGAGCGTCCATAGATGACATATGTGCATCAGCAAATTGGGCTACTCCCCATATGTTTGTTACACATTACAAATTGGATCTACTCTCCTGAGGTAGAGCATCATTTGGTTCAGCTGTGCTCAGGAATACTCTTCCTTAGAGTCCAACCAGGATTTTAAGTACCTGGGGACTCTGCCCCATCAGTTGAGGATAGAATGAAAATTGACAACATCAGAAGTTATGTCCTTACCATAATGTTCCATCTGTGTTGTCCATTTTCATTCTTCATCAACTCCCTATCCACCAACCCCATCCTTTCTATTTGCAAACTTCTGGAATAATACATTTTAAGGGACATTACTGTCCTTTATATTGAGCTCCAGATATGTTTTCTTTTTCTGTATTGAGTGCATACATTTTTACACCTCCTTTCTCTGTGTATAGTAAATATTTAATTTCTTGTAAAAATCAACAAACAAGATCTGAGGTAACTTAGGGTTGGTACATTTTGGTTAAGAGAGAAGCTCGAGAGTTTTTGGTTGCAAAGAGCTTTAGCAACAGCTGAGTTGGATCTGAGGGACGGGATCCAAACCCATCAGTTGAGATAAAATGAAAATGAACAACACAGACGGAATGTTATGGCGAGTACCTAACTTCTTTTTTCTTCAGTGACCACTCATCATTTCATGGTTTGTGCCTTAAGACCAGTGGACTGCTTTTTAAAGCGTTGCACAAGGAACATCAGTCAGTCTTCCTGTGTGGCTTCTCAGATCCTGGTGTGGTACATTAGTTTATTTAAAGAAATGGGTGAAAGTGCTGCAAATAATCAGCAACATTCTCCTTATTTTTCCATGTTTGTTTCAGTCTGATGGGATGGTTTATATTTACACCTTTCTAATAATTTCATGGCATGAGCTGTTTAGAAAGACAATTCAAAATCTTCTTTGTTCAGAGGAAGAGAAGAAGCAGAACTGGTTACAGTGACTGTAACCATCATTTATCTTATGCAATCATTTCTATATAGCAAAGTGAATGCCTTATCAATTGATTATAGATATTTGACAAAATAGGACCATGCACCTTTACCTACTGCCAGTACAGATATTATGTCACTGAGATGTGTATTGAGTATAAATAGTAATAACTAACTAAACTAACATAAATAAATAAACAAGCTACTCATTTTTGCACTTTTTTCATTTTCCATTTAATTCAGTTATTATATGAAGTGGTGAGGAGTTGCTTCCACAAGACATTTAATATCAAAGTTAGTTTACATTTGTACCTGCATAGAACAAAAGACATTAGAAAAACAGACCAGCTGTTTGTTTCTTTTTCAAACTTGAAATTGGGTAAACCAGTTGCTAAAGTAACTTTAGCCAGATGGCTAACTGATTGTATTTCATTTATTTATAAAAAATTGGGTATTTGCTTACCACAACCAGTACAAGCTCATTTAACTAGATCCATTGCAACTTCTTCAGTTTTCCATTTCAGAGCGTCCATAGATGACATATGTGCATCAGCAAATTGGGCTACTCCCCATATGTTTGTTACACATTACAAATTGGATCTACTCTCCTGAGGTAGAGCATCATTTGGTTCAGCTGTGCTCAGGAATACTCTTCCTTAGAGTCCAACCAGGATTTTAAGTACCTGGGGACTCTGCCCCATCAGTTGAGGATAGAATGAAAATTGACAACATCAGAAGTTATGTCCTTACCATAATGTTCCATCTGTGTTGTCCATTTTCATTCTTCATCAACTTCCTATCCACCAACCCCATCCTTTCTATTTGCAAACTTCTGGAATAATACATTTTAAGGGACATTACTGTCCTTTATATTGAGCTCCAGATATGTTTTCTTTTTCTGTATTGAGTGCATACATTTTTACACCTACTTTCTCTATGTATAGTAAATATTTAATTTCTTGTAAAAATCATCAAACAAGATCTGAGGTAACTTAGGGTTGGTACATTTTGGTTAAGAGAGAAGCTCGAGAGTTTTTGGTTGCAAAGAGCTTTAGCAACAGCTGAGTTGGATCTGAGGGACGGGATCCGAACCCATCAGTTGAGATAAAATGAAAATGAACAACACAGACGGAATGTTATGGCGAGTACATAACTTCTTTTTTCTTCAGTGACCACTCATCATTTCATGGTTTGTGCCTTAATACCAGTGGACTGCTTTTTAAAGCGTTGCACAAGGAACATCAGCCAGTCTTCCTGTGTGGCTTCTCAGATCCTGGTGTGGTACATTAGTTTATTTGAAGAAATGGGTGAAAGTGCTGCAAATAATCAGCAACATTCTCCTTATTTTTCCATGTTTGTTTCAGTCTGATGGGATGGTTTATATTTACACCTTTCTAATAATTTCATGGCATGAGCTGTTTAGAAAGGCAATTCAAAATCTTCTTTGCTCAGAGGAAGAGAAGAAGCAGAACTGGTTACAGTGACTGTAACCATCATTTATCTTATGCAATCATTTCTATATAGCAAAGTGAATGCCTTATCAATTGATTATAGATATTTGACAAAATAGGACCATGCACCTTTACCTACTGCCAGTACAGATATTATGTCACTGAGATGTGTATTGAGTATAAATAGTAATAACTAACTAAACTAACATAAATAAATAAACAAGCTACTCATTTTTGCACTTTTTTCATTTTCCATTTAATTCAGTTATTATATGAAGTGGTGAGGAGTTGCTTCCACAAGACATTTAATATCAAAGTTAGTTTACATTGTTAAGAATTAGTTACATCCAAGCAGTATCAATGTGATTGGATTACATCTGTTGTCATAATGCTGAATTATAAGACATTTGCTTCAAAGCTCCTACCAACTAATGTGAGGGTCCTTTACCTGTAGGTTTTAGGCGCAAAAATGAAAATAATGAAATGCAAATTCAATGAAACACCTTTGTTTAATTTGCAGATCCTTTTTACTGCCTCAATCCTTTTTGTGCTGTTATGTCAACCATGTGTTTTGTATGTGGAGAAAAACTCCAGGTTTATCTTATGTAGGTCTACTTCAACTTGAAAACCTCATTAGGTCATGTAAAAGCTGTGCAGTTTTTGCATCTGACATCACATACAATTAGTTTAGATCAATGTATCATTAATCAAACATTGCTTCTTCGTAGATACTTTTTTAAGATTTAACATTTTCTCATTAGTTTCTAATGAAAGTATATTTACTTGTAAGAGTTCTTGAAAAATAAAACTCTTGGCTATATTATAATGTATTAACATAAATGATACCAAATAATTAAAGCTAAGCTTGAGTTTTAAGTCAGCACAAGCCCCCATCCTCAGCAGATATGTTATTATTTTAAAGACATTTAAAACGGTATCATTTAGGAAATTAGAAAGTTAAGTGAGGCAAGAAGGGTGTACACTTAATTTACGATGTCTCATGCTCTGTGCACTTTTACTCCAAGAAAGATCCCTTAACACTTGCTTGCAAGCATTAAATACTTTGTATATGACAATCAGTGACAACCTGCATTCTGTCTTGGTATATGCTAACAGTAGTGAACAGCATGACAAACTTTGCTTTTTGGAAAGAGTATTTATTTTTAAAAAAATGCCAACTGTTTTTCACTTTGTTACTACAGAAACCTCCAACTTAAATTTACGATGTGGCCATACTATTTTAGCACATTTTGTATAAAGGGCATACTGTTACTCAGCAGTTTAGTTCACAAGATGAAGGCCATGACCTGGTAAAAAGCATCATACTGCAGTTCTAGGCTTGAGTCAATGACTTACCATTTGCATACTGCATAATTCTGTGCATCTAATTTAACCAGACATTATTCTCACATTGCTCTTGCTATCAATTTTACCAGCTTAGAAAATATACATTTTTAGAGGGTCTATATTATATTTTCGAAAGTTTCAAACATCGAACACCATATGGTCAACAACATATGAGCAATGTTTGAAATTTTGAAAATATAATAAAAAAATAGAAATAAAAAACTATACTTACCTAAATGCTGTAGGCAGGGGCAAGCCCCCCTGCACCCCCACACCACTGCTACTTAAATATTCCTACTCCAAGATTGCACTGCATTGAAGTAAAGGGAAAATATTCTGTACAGCGATTTCCATGTTACGTGTGCGACGTTTCGACATTTCAACCAATCGGGTTCGCTCAATACACATTCGCCGTTTACACTTTTCGATCATGTGATAGGAACCCTTTTTAGATATACTTTTGTGTTACTTGGTATAGTATCCCATTCTGGACTGACACTGGACATCCTTATAGTGCTGGAATGAGTGTCAGCTACTCTGATATGTCCAGCCCAGTTCACAGTGACTGTCCTGTATGTGACTAGTATAGAGCAAAAAAGAATAAGAACTCCTTAGAGTAAGTCAGCTTCTTGTTATTTTTATAAAGCTGCAACCGTCTACTTTCAGTATACATGCTCACTTCACACGTATGAAACTCTAGCCTTTCAGAATGCTTGTCATCCACTGTGCTTATCTGCTCTCATTATGATCATGGGTCACTGATTTATCATTATTAAAATATAAAGTGCCATTTTCAATAGCTGGAGTGCCAGGAATTGTATCTGGAGCTATCATTGTGGTTTCATTATATTTTTAGCACATCTATGTATAATCTATATTAAAAATAAAATTTCTGAGTAGAAAACACTGAATAAAACAAACTGACAGTTTTACAAGCAGTGGTTATAAGAATAAATGTATAATTATTGTGAATGAATGTTGGCTTAAATTGTCAAAGTCAAGTTAGTCTCATCTTTTCCTCAGTACTCTGACAGATCATATATTGGAATTTTCCCAGAACACTACAAAATCAGAGTCTGTTGCCATTAACAGCATGTAGTCCTGGTAGACATGAAGAGCTTGCTTACTGTTACAACTGCACAGAGATGTAAAAACTCAGTGTAGGTTAATTATGGGATGGCCAGTTGTGTAATAGTGAGCAAAAGGCAGAAGCACACTTCATTTAATGATGTAATGTAATTTCCAAAAGGAGATCCTAGTCAGTCTGAGGTGATGTGATCTCAGTTTTTTCACTCCAATGGAGTTCAGGAAGTTTGCACTATAACTTCCAATGGGCCTTTTCACAGAATGAAATTATGTCCTCACATTTCAAACAAATGTTCATATCTCTAGAACGGACCACAGGGATTATGAAAGTATGAATGGCAAACTCTTCAGCACAAACTATTTTTATAGTGGTAGTATTCTTTAGATTCTAGGTCTTAAACCGAATTTTATAAGTCACTCACAGTAAACACAGTAATTATTACATTTCTAATATTTTCTAAACAACTTACTATCTTAGCAACCACTCAAGTTACACACATACTGTCAGCAGGGTTTTATTCATCTAAATGAGAACTTTCATATGAGGGTAAGGAGATCTTATCTGTGTTACCTGATTGTTGAGATATTTAGAAGCATGCGAAAATTATTATCTATATCATTTAGTATGATAAAAACAACAGTTAATATCTATTTACCTGCACTAGACAGAGGTCAAATATTAATACAGTTGAGTTTGCTATTGTGTAAGCTTTAAGATGAAATCTTTTAAAACCTTGTGCAAAGCATGATTTTTTTGAATTATTGATCCAAATATGAGCAAGCAAGATTTGACACCTAGAGGCTTATGTAGGAGTTAACTGCAGATGCACCTGGAGGCGTCACTCAGCTGTAATGAGTTAAGTAGCTGGTGTATGGGCAAAGACCTCTACACTGGCAGGAGTATAAGGCTTTGCCTTTAGAAAAAAACTCTATTCTGCATCATTTATTTGACCTAGAATTATAAAAATGGATCAAAAGATACAGTAGTGTCTCACATCTATTCTCTCTCTCTCTCTCTCTTTCTAACCCTAGTGGCATCTGTCCCTTTAGTTTGGTTGTCCTTTTCCAACTAATATAACCAGCTTGCTCTGCACAAAAATTGTGTTATTTTTGTTAATTTAACCTGTAATGTTGGGGCCTACTGCATACATAAGCTATATGAAAAAAATTTAGTACGCTGCAGTTATTTAAATTTATGTGTGTTGCAGTCCTTTGCAGCACCTGTGTAGAAGGTTTTGCCCCCAAATCCCATAATGTTACCAGATGTCTTCATGGCACCAACAATAAGTTCATAAACCTAAGAGTATAAGAACAGTTAAAGACATTATTTCATTTTCCCTATTTTAATTGCAAATAAAATTGAGCACAATTCATGTGCAGGGTACTGGGCTCACTGAAAAGTAATTCAGTAGTTAGTAAATGACCAAATAAATTGATCCTGTATCACTTTCTTAGGCAATTTGTTCTATTTTTCAATGAGTTATTTTATAAATACATTGAGGGCTGGAAGAGCCAAACAGGAGAGTGTAAAGGTTTAGGGGTGGTATTCCTGGTCAGTGAATTGCTGCTGTACAAGTAGGGGGTTGCATGTCTGCAATGTCCATAGGACTTGGGGAAAGTGAACTTTGTGATTCCCATACTGATGAGGGTAGCTGTCAGGGTATATGCCAAGGGCAAGCATACACACACACGCGTGCACACACACACACACACACACACACATACACACACACACACACACACACACACACACACACACACACACACACACACACACACCATGGAGAGAACATAGGATGCTACAGCAGTAATGGCCAAACATTCAGTAAGTTGCCCGGGCCACTCATTTTCATTTATGGGTATCGACCATATTACCGATTCCATTAGAAGGGGGCCCACGTCTATTCTTTTAGAAAATTGTGAACTGTTATGGCAACTAAAGCTGGATGCGTTTAATACACCTGGCCTTAACGACAGTTGCAACATAGCTGCCTACCTTAAATATAGATCTTATTTGAGGTAGTTTATTGGTGGACAATAATGCATTTTAATGCCTTTCTATTTTTATGTTTGAATGCTTGTCCTATTTTTTATGTACACTAATATTTTATTGATCAAAATTTGCTCGTGCAATGTGCTGTCTACAACATTTTATTATTTTTCTTGTTTTTTAAGAAACATATATTCCAACTTACCCTTCCTCCAGAAAGGTCTGAATCCGTCCTGATGGTGAATTATGGGTTCTATACTCACCAGGGTCTATGGTTTGCTTTCATGAATATTCATTACATGTAAGCTGACTTTAATGGGCATATCCTGCACAAACCAGTTTAGATTGCTTGACTTATTTAAACATTTTTTTATATATAAAATGTACTCTGCACTAGTTGAAAACAGTTTATTGTTGCCTACTATTGCAATGATACTTATTAGTTTGATTAAGCGTCTTGACTAATATACATTGACTTTTTGAGTCAAGCACTTTTAATTTTTGTTTTAGTGCATTTTTAATTTGAAATGTTGTTTCTACCTTTTATATTTATAGAGCGCATGTTTGAGCTCTAGCGATGTCACTAGCGCTTTAAAATTAAATGCAGTCAGGAAGTGATGAAATTATCGTAACACTCCGCTGCCTTTTAAGAGTGTGCTTCAATTTTGTATTCACTTACTCTGAAGAAGCTACCAATTTTGTGTAGCGAAAACGCTGTCTTATCTTGTACAAAAATAAACTTGCGTTAAGGAACCTTTACGTCTGGTGTGCTCCTGTTTGGATCCGTTTGCTTTGTTTCACCAGTTTGTTATCGTATCTTGTGGTTACAAGCACCAGTGTTGACATTAGGGCCAGTCAAAAGACAACTCCAGTGGTTGTATCATGTGATCAGGTTTCAATTATGCAGTGAAGGAGTACCAGGCCTCAATAAAACATTATGGTCAGTAGGTAAACAGTGAGAAAAAAATTATTCTGCGTACGATATACGTCACCACATATGATCACATTTTAGTAAGCCCCATTCGGACAAACCCAGTCAAATAAATGGTAAAATGACAAAAAGATTATTTCTTTAACAAGAGAGCCCCCAGTACATCCAATGCAGTGGTCTTTGCCTCTGTACTTCCTTACTTAATATAACAAACTCTAAAATCTCAAAACGTTGAGATAAGCTATAAAATATAACAACCTGCACCAGTCCCTGCAAATGGACTCATCTGATCAAGCTTCTCTAAAAGTGATTTTGTCAGACATCCAGGTATCTTGAATCTGTCATTTGTTACCTTAAATTAATTATTTCCATTATTCTAGTAATGCACAAGGTAAAAAGCACCATACAGTGGACCTTTTTCCTGCACATTTTTTACTGTGGAGTGCCCTATTCCCTGCACCTCTAACTGTCATATATGCTGAAGTCCTACAGCCTTTTGTAATGTATTTAGTACTCATTTCATGCACTTTATGTTCCACCACTGAATATTCTTCCATGGTCTCCCATGATGACCCACTCAATGGTATTAAAACCACCTCAGTGAAGAAATGCCATTGTCTTAAATTACCTTCTTTGTTCTTATTCTGTTCATGTATGCATTTAATTACTTGCAAGTCTGTTTCTTATTTTCCTTTTCCACCACTCGTCCTTTCCATTCCCTCTCCTTCCCTTTTCCAAGAAGCAGAGTCACAGTTCTAGCATCTTTCCCATTCACTTTTTTCCCTTCCATCTCACTGTTTGTCTCCATCTCTAGACGTACTTTCCAGAAATTATATAGTATTGCAACACAGGTGTCACTAGAATGTCAGTACAGTAGCATGAAGACTTTTCAGACAGATTAAGAAGAGACATTATTATATATGCTTTTTCCTTCTGGTAAACTTACATGTTTTTCATGTTTATGATGTCCTGTTCGATTCTCAGCTAGAGCGTCTTCTGTGTGGAGGCATGCATGAATGAGTGTGCCTTCGTTGAAGATGGTAACTCGGCATGTAAAAATCCACTACCAAACATTAACGGACCGGAGTTCCGCTGTGGCGACCCCTAACCGGGATAAGCTGAAAGACACAACAGCAACATATTGTATCTTATCCAGTAGTAGAAAAGAAAGGCATAAATGAGGGAATTTGAAAAAGGAAATATGTTCTTTGTCAAACTCTTAGCATTATAAAAAATACAACTTACCGTATACTCAGCAGTAGGACTGAATTTCATTATAGCCTTTTAGAAAGGTAGTGATTTGAGTTCTCTGGAGGGCAGCAGTTCCTCTAATGTCTCAGAAGGGTTCCTGTCTAAATTTGAAATGAAAACAGCTTCTGTTGGTGAGAGGTGAGCCTATCTGCAGTGTGCACCTGATTTAACAGTCATTTAGGAGCCTTCACAAGTTTCACATTAATGGCAAAATCGGTACAGCTACTCGACTGGTCATCAGTTTACAGAGGAACTCAAGAGTTAAACTCCCTGATCACTGTTTTCCATAGGAAATCGTTGCCTTGTGGTTTTAAGTGTGCAGTAACAGTGATTCCTCTCTTTTTGGAGAGTTCTCCCTTCATGTTTGTGTATCCATAGTGTTGGTATATATAAGTTTGACGGTGCCTCCCACATTGGCAATGCGGGGAATTTGCCCCCCAGCAAAAATGTTTACATTTAATTTTTTGTGGGGTTGATTTCAAAAGCAATTGTGCTTAGTGAGTTTGCTTCTCTGGGATTTGTAACAAGGACATGTAGTGGAGGCAGTGGAAACAATGACTTTTTTAAATCTAGGCAGCTCAAAATAAAAATAACAGTTACAATATTATCAGTGTAGCATGTTATTAATAGCATAAGTATACCCACGGGGTATTTCCATTAGGTCTGTCTGCCTATTAAATACTTTATAAATACAGAACATGTATAAAGATACCATAAAATGACATGAGTACAACAGGTGAAACTTATAATATTTTTTGAGTAGTACTGAGGGCTTCTGTAGGACTGAGCCACCACAAAAAGGATGAAAGCCACTGTTTCAGTGGCTTAAAACTGAACAGAATAGTTTAGTCAATACTAAATTTTCTATTTTTGGTATAGTTGTTTAACACAACTTTTGCCTGATTATGTTGTTACACATTTAAGTTTCAGGAATACTGTTAGTGCAGAAAGAACTGTTCACAGTTAGACAAACCAATACGAAAACTTCTGGCTGTGTATGTTTTTTTTTAATTTAGGGGAGGGGGTTAAAATGATCTTCACGTGGATGGGATGATGGTTGAATTTAGTGTATTAGACCACTATCCAAAGGAACATTTTTACGGGCTGTAATCTCATTAAAGAGTGAAAAACCTTTAAACTGTTCTGAATCTACGTGAAAAAATATAATACAAAAGAATTTGATCTGCACCTAAGCATTTTAATATAGTTCTGTAGATTATGAATATATCATAATAAGTACAGAGTAGTTAAACTTTGTTTGATGACATTTCATAGGATCATAGTTACTAGGCTAATGGCCCTAGGGCCCTTACAAACCTAGACAAGTTCTACCCATTTAATCAAGAAATACACCATTTGAAAATTTATGAAGGCTATATTCCTGCTCTGCTGTGGAGGTGAAGCATTTTGTAAATGTGCATTTTTTTCCTGTGTTAACTGGATAAGCATTCTACGTCATTTGTTATATTTATTTTATCCTTCTTATATTGAGAAATGTCATAATTTATTATGATGCTAAAAATGCACCTCAGGACTTTATTGGCCTATGATGCAGCTACCTAGCACAGAAAAGTTTTTCAAAATATATTTGACATTTGCACACATGCACATGTATATACAGGCATACACCACCACCACCAAAACTGCAACTCCTGATTTTATTCATTGTTTTTTTGTTTTGTTTTGTTTTGTTGCACTTACTACTACATATTACACCCATTCATCCATAAGAACTTCACAACTATTAGTTGCATCCCTATTTCTCTATCACTTGTTAATTGAGTACTGTCCTTGTAGGTTTTAAGGACAGGGGATTTGTTACCATCTGGCATGTGTTGATTTTAAACCATTTAAAGTGATGTTTTAATTACTTTAGTATGAGTCTGAGGAAGAACTTGTATTGTTTGAAAGGTTACTCTAGTATTAAAGTTTATTGCCATATGTTGCATACTTCTTACTCATGTTTGCTGTGTAACGCTATAATCAATTCAACCTGGTGCTAACTAGCGTTATATTTTGTAAATATATATATATGTTTGTCCTCTGTGCTGTTCTCTTTACAGATTTACTATATTTTCTACTGTCTTCTTCAATGTTTTGTCATGTTTTCCCATTTCAGAATTCACTGCTATATTTTTTAATCACCTCTCTATTTTTTTCATAAAAGCTTTATTCTGACTGTCGGAAGCAAAATTGATCCCCTGTAAAATTTTAAATGTAAATATTCAGGGAGCAAAAGCACTGAACACAAATGCCTATAATTTCATAAATGTGAAATTTCAAGCTTTAAACATTTTTTCCAGTGGATCACCCCCCCCCCCCCGAAAGTATATGAATGGCACAGTGGTACAGCGAATAGACTTCTCGCCTCACAGCAAAAGGTTCCCCAGTTTAATTCCCATCTGGGATGCCTTCTATGTGGAGTCCACATGTCCTGCTTGTGTTTGCATGGATTTCCTTCTACATTCCAAAGACATGCAGTAGGTGGACTGGACACTCTAAATTGGCCATTGATGTGAGTGTGCATATCAAATTATGAATCCATGATGTGGAAGAGCTACCATGGCAGGGCTCTCCACCTGGCAGTGTAAACTTGGCTGTAGATGATTGCCAGTGTTGAAGTGACACCCTGACCACAAATTCAAAAATTGGAAAAAGGGGTTGTGGATGTGTGTGTGTGTGTGTGTGTGTGTGTGTGTGTGTGTGTGTGTGTGTGTGTGTGTGTGTGTGTGTGTGTGTATGGATATATATTATATTTATATATGCATATTATACATATATATATATATATATATATATATATATGTGTGTGTGTGTGTGTGTGTGTGTGTGGATATATATTATATTTATATATGCATATTATATATATATATATATATATATATATATATATATGTATACACACACACACACACACACACACACACACACACACACACATACACACACACATCTATATGTGTAGATATATACAGATTACAGATATAGATATATATATATATTTATCTATGTATATATGTATACCTTCTTCATGGTCACACAAATATGAAGAAGGTAGAAATCACACCTCCAGTGATTTCTTGATAAAACACTCATTGCTGTTCTGTTCATTGGCATTTTGTGTTTCAGGCTTTATGTCGGAAACCTGTCAATATATATCTCAGTTATACGCCACTTTTAAAAATATCCATAAAATGAGCTAAATGGAGGCTTTCTAAAGGTATTAAATTACAATTATCACAAGAAAAAAAAATATCTGTTTACTCTAGAATATAAACACAGTCACACTCACTATCATTAATCAACATAGCTACCATGTTTGTTAAAAACAACAATGGAAAAAATAATAATTAGACATGCTACGAACGCACCACTGCGTTACGCTTCTGTTTCTAAAATGGAAGTTATACTAATGGAAAAGGTCGGAAAGCATCCATTAGTATAACTTACTTTTAAAACAACTATTTTAAACTTTGTGTTAACATTATGTTAGCATGGCCTTAACAGCATACGGAGCTGAAAATAACTCCGGAAAGGTATGTTGCCATTTAAAAACTACTTAATAGTATTTAAACCAAGCGAAAAGCAAAGTGTAGCAACAAGATCTCTGCTAAGTAGTTAAAGATCTCCGTTTATATTTTTTATATTAAACATGTTTAACTTATTGTGACGGAGATGTCCCATGCTTATTTAAGAATTCCGTTTGCTTATTTTGCGCTATAAACTCATTTAAACAGCATTAACAAACACTAAAAAGTGCTTGAGATCTTGCTGCCTCTGTTGCTTACCCGCATAGCCTGATGTAGTGCACGCGCATGCGTACATCAGAACCGCTGATGCCAGACATCATCTGTGGAAGGGCAGTAATTCATAGGCATATTTAACAAAAGTAACAATTTCTAAATAAATTCATTTATTATATAATAATAAATATAAATACGGGTAAAATTTACCCACGGCCACACTTGGCTTTTGGTCCCGAGGGCGGTCCCACACGCCAACCGTAACCTTAGCATTACCCACACCCAGGCGTGGGTTATTGCTATAATAATCCATGAGTGAGTGTGAATATATCAGGATTTACCCACAGTTGGTGTGGTTTGATCACAAGGGCAAAGCCAACCTTGGGTAAATACTGATATACCCTCAAATATGAGTGGGTTATTACTTTTACAAAATAACATAATTTAAGAAAGAAATTACTTGCCTTTCTTAAATAATGCAATTTATAATGAAACTTCGGTATTTTTCCACCTACTGTGTTGATGATGTACTACACATGCATATGGCACTTTGATTTAATACAAGGGGCAGAATGAGGAAGACCGAGGTTCTGTAGCATTCTTGCTGTCTTTCTTTTTTATTTATTTATTTATTTATTATTATTTTTTTTTTGTAGTTGTTGTCAGGTTACATTCCAGCATGAAGTTATAAAAGAGAAGTGCTTGTGCATGTTAAAAAAAAATAGGAGAGATAGCAGAAATATGAGGAAAATCAGAGACATTCTGCCAATATGTGGACCAGTTGCTAAGCAAAACATTTCAGTTTTTCCTCATTTTCTAGTATCCCTCATAAAATATGTTAAACGTAGATAATCAAGCATATATATCAAAGGAAATTCTGGCCGCCGAAGAATACTTGAATGGCAGGCCATTTTTCTATTGGTATATGCCCAATTTACATTGGGCATACTTCTTGGTCTGTCCAATCAGTGTGCACATTTCGAATAGCAATGAGCCGTTATTGCATAACAATAAGTAAAGCAACTGTACTACTAGATGGGTGTGCTGTAGCCCCAAATATATTCTACCTACCCAAAAATACAACTAAAACAATGTTAAAATTTACAAGAGCATCTCTACATCAATATTTACAACAGAAATTATTTTCTTCCAATATACTGTGCATTCATCAGCATGTAGAAGGAAGGGTACGTGTAATGCATCTTGGTTTCATACTAAAAGTGTACAAAGACACGTATGGAAACAAGATACATTACAATCCATTGCATATCAGTGTCATAGTTATTTATCATTATTTCACGTTTATTTAGGCCCATGAGACAAGTGAAACTAGTCTATTTTTGATCTGTTTAATACCACATTTATGATCCCAAAAGATGGCTTGAATTTATGTCATTTTCCAGTACTTTTTTAAATTCTAAAAATCCCATAAATTTTTCTGACATTTCTAGAAAGGAAGAGTGAATTAACTCAAGTCACAAAATAATCACAGTAGTTTCATTATTAAATGTGTAATAATCCATAAATATATATATATATATATATATATATATATATATATATATATATATATATATATATATATATATATATATATATATATATATATGTAAGTTAAACAGTAATACATGCTATACAGTCTTAGTTAATTTAACATATCTACATAGTCTATACTTTGATCTTTAAAAATATTGCATTAGCTTTTAGTAAACAATTCATTGAGTAAAACAGGGTCCCTTGTGCACATGGAGTTGTAAAGAAGTCAACGTTGTCTTACAATTTCAGTTTTTGCTGAAGTAACATTTATTTTAGATTTTTTTTCTGTATGATCACCTCTAGCTCATTTAATAGACAAATAAAAATTGTCTTTCTAAAATAATTCCAGCATATAATGCTAAGAATGACAGCTTGATTATTGGCAGTGTGTGAAGCAGGGTTTACTTACTCCTAGTGAAATATTCCTATGGTAAACCATGTCAGTTATGGGTAAGTCCTGCCTTAGCCATTGTGAACGTATTATTATTATTATTATTATTATTATTAGCATAACAATCCACTGTTTGATGAGCTGATTGTAAGCATTGCATAATGACATCTGAACAATAACCTGTCATGTCTTAAGAATGCATGTAACTTTTGTACTTCCTGTCTCTATTTTCTTGCTGTAACCTAAAATGTTATTTCCTCAAGCTACAGCACTACAAATACCAGCTGTATTCCTTTCATTACTTTGAACTTGTTAATTACACCCTTGACCACCTCCAGATGTTCTCTTACTTTTAAACCTCTGTAATTGCTGCTTCTATAACTCTGGGTGTAGGTGCATAACCATACAAAAGCCTAGTCTGGACTACATCCATACCACTGTGACTGCTCTTTAGCTGCACTGTTGTACCTTTTTATCTGTATATCCTCAAGTAATTGCCCCAAACATTATGCAGGTGCCCAAGACACAAGGTGCTAAGGTATGTAATGCCAGTAACAGGCTTCCATAGTAAATCACTGTTAGTGCAGTTTCTAAGTGTATGTTGGCAGTGATTCTTTTGTTTTGTGAGATTTCTCCGTTATTCATGTTTGTGTGACTGTAGAGTTACTATATATAGGCTTAGAGGATGGGGGTGAGACTTGCCCCCACATCAGGGAATGTAGATGGACTTGCTCTGTGCAAGAAATGCTCACAATCTGAGTTTTTGCCTTTGCTTTTCGAACATTTGTCTTTGGTGTTTTAGGTCCTCAGGCTTTTTGCCCTTCAAGGTTTAACTGTGGAACAACAGATTTATTACTTCTCTGTACTAAAATCCATGTATGCATTTTCTGTTCTTGTACTGCAGGTTACTGCTTCATGAATACCTCAGTTCTTAAACTCATTTTGATCACTGAATACACTATACACATGCAGGTTGTTTTGCTTATTCACTAGAAGTCTCATAGCAAATATTGTATCAAAAGTTTAATAAAAGTTTTCTTCTGGCGTATTTTTTGTTTGTTTGTTTTGTTAGATCCTTAAGATGTTCATCGTGTTACCCTGCTGCAGTCATCACACTTGGGTTATCCTGTCGTCAGGCGGTCCCACAGTCGGCCAGAATTCCAAAGTCTTGGTCCAGCTTCGGTTGCTGTCGCTTCTTCCCTGACGTCAGTACGCCAGGGCTATATATAATGCAACCGACGCCATTTTCTTCAGTCTTTCTTGCCATGCAGTGCCCGAAGCAGAAGCAGTTCGCAAGTGCTAGTCGGCCGACTCCTGAGATTTTCGAATTCAAAATTCAGACCGAAGTCTTCTATAAAGCTAAGTACCCCGGTGAGGAACCTTTTCTTGCCTCAGACCGATGTCAGAAAAAGTTAACAATTGTATTTCTTGTGGGAAGCAAATACCTCATAAGGATTTTCATTCTTATTGCATACCTTGCCTAGGCCCAGACCACGACGTCACTAGTTGTCGTTTTTGTGCTAGGTTTAATAAGCGTACTATTAAAAGATGCTTTGATTTCGCACGACACTACTTCGGTAGAAAATTTAACTACACTATGCCGTCGGAGCAACCGACTACCGGCGTGCACAAAAAATGCAAGGATAAGGACAGACAGCCCAGCCCTAAGCCAGATTCCGAGGCCTCGGCTGGTCCGGTCTCCAGTTCTCTGGTCCTCAGTGAGGCTCCGACGCAGCCCCTGACTACCACAGATCTGGAACCTGAGACCGCTTCGGAACTTTTGGCGGAATGTACCAGGCCGACGCAACCATTTTGTTCAGGCCCTACCGACGACATTGCTGAAAAAGATGTCGGTGCTGCAGAAACGCCATCGGTTTCTGAAGGCGTTTTCAGACCGACGATGCTCACCATTAAAATGTATCCTAGGGCGAAGACTCCTATTAAATCTAAAAGGACTGCACTTCAGTCCCCTGTTCAAGGCCCCATGCCTAAGAAACAGATGCTCAAAATGGCTGAAGATTTGATCTCTTTAATCAGGGGTTCCCAGCCCCCTCCTGACAAAAGGCCTAGACAAGAGGAAGATTATGCATCCTCTGAACAAGTGTCCATTTCTTCAGACTCCTCTGAGGACCAAGATTACTCCTTCTCCCCTTATGAAGATTCTGATGCTGAGGATTCCATTCCCTCAGCTTCTCCTCCTGAAGACTACTCCTTTGGGGAAACTTTACACACTATGAGGGAACATTTTCACTGGGAAGGTCAGGACTACTCTGACTCGAAGAAAAGGCTCAGATTTACTTTTACTCCCCCAGCACAGACCACTTGCCATCCCACCAGTTTTAGACATTGTGGATGATGTTTACTTAGAATCCAGTTTGAACCCAGACTCTCTACCTCCTGCTCTGGCCAAGCCTGACAGATACTATAGAGTGCCTGATTCCCACAAATTTCTTTATAAAAGCCCTGTTGCTGACCCAGAGACAATCTCCCAGGGTCCCAAAGGGGCTAAAGCTTCTATGGCTAAAACTCCTGTACCCTCTGAGAGGGATTCCAGAGCACTAGACAGGTGGGGGAAAAAGGTTTACACCTCAGCCACTCTAGCTATGAGGGCACTAAATTGCCAATTTCACATGCTTAAGTATCAGCAATTTCTAATCTCTCAGTTAAAGCAAAGAATGACCACTCTCCCTCAACAGTCTGAATTAAAAGAAATGCAGTATCTGTTGCATGCAACTGAACAGGTGGGCAAACATACCTTACAATGTGGGTTTGAGTCTTTGGAGGCCTCCTGCAGAGCAGCTGTCACTGTGTCTGTTATACGTAGGCATGCTTGGTTAAAGGAACAAACTCTGCCTGATCATGTTAAAGCAAAGCTTCTAGATGCTCCCTTACAGCAAGATGTTCTTTTTGGAGTTAAAGCAGAAGAAGACTTAAAGAAAATGGAGGATAAGGCAAAATCTATGCAGACAGTTAAAGATTTCCTATAGGTACAGCCCCCTCGCTTCAGCAGAAACTGGCCAACAAAAAATTGGTCCTTTCCAGCTACTGACAGACCACAGAGGGGTAAATACAGACGTCCAAGAGGCAGAGGACAACCACAAGCCCAGTACAAACCTCGCCAATGGGACACTGCAACACAGAAGGGAGGAGAAGACAGGTCCCAATCCACCAGAAGGCAAACTCAATGACTTGCACCTCATCTGGCCAAGCAACACTCTCTTGGCAGCCCCCTTGGGAGGAAAACTCGCACTTTTTTCAGACAACTGGCACATTGTCACAAAGGACAAATGGGTCCTAGACATAATTTTACAAGGATACAGATTCCATTTTCACACCTTTCCAATGAAAAGAGGAATGCCAAACCTGCCACAAAATCAATGGGCAGAGACACAAAAACAAATTACAGCTCTCATGGACATGAGAGCCATTCAACTGGTACCTACATGAGAGCAAGGCCAAGGATTTTACTCAAGACTCTTTCTAGTGCCCAGAAAGGACAATGCCTGGAGACCAATTCTGGACCTTTCAATTCTAAACACCTTCTTACAAGTACCCAAATTCAAGATGCTAACACTACAGCAGCTTCTTCCCATGTTGGGCAAGGAAGCATGGCTAGTAACGTTGGACCTCAAGGAGGCATACCTGCATGTCCCTATCAGACAAAGTTGCAGAAGATACCTCCATTTCATTGCAGGTTCAACCCATTACCAGTTCTCTGCACTGCCCTTTGGCTTATCTACTGCACCCAGAGTCTTCACAAAATGCCTGGCACCAGTAATTGCATACTGCAGACAAAGAGGAATTCAAATATACACATACCTGGACGACTGCCTCATCCAAGCAGAAAGCAAGGACATTCTCTTACATCATCTGGCTTTTGTAAAACATCTACTAAATTGCCTGGGGTACACAGAAAACGAAAAGAAGTCAAAACTAGTACCCTCACAAAATATGACATTCCTGGGTGCCAGCTTGAATACAATGGCCCAGAAGGCTTATCTGATGCCAGACAAACAACTACAACTGACTCAATATTTCAAAACAATGGCAACAAAGACCCAATTAACTGCAAGAAAAATTCTGCAGGACTTGGGCTTCATGGCATCTTGCATACTACTAATACCATTTTCAAAGCTGCATATGAGGAAATTACAGTGGTACCTAAAAAGCGTATGGTCTCAACACAGCCACAGCTTGGACACAATGATATCTCTTATTCCCTGCCTACAACAGGAGTTTCTATGGTGGTCACAGGCATGTCACCTCAACAAGGGTCAGCCTTTCACCTTGCCCCCAGCCAGGCAAACTATCACAACAGATGCATCAGACTACGCCTGGGGGCACACATGGCAGGACAGGGCATTCAAGGCGTATGGACTGCAGATCAAAGGAATCTGCACATCAATCAAAAAGAGATGCTAGCTGTACAGAAAGCTCTGACAGCCTTCAAGAATCTATTACATCCAGGACAACTTACAATAAAGACGGACAACACCACAGTAATGTGGTACATAAACAAACAAGGGGGTACTCACTCCTACCCTCTATGCAGGCAAGCAATGATCTTATGGAACATAGCTCTGGCTTACCGAGTTCAGTTACAAGCTCAATTCCTGCCAGGAAAGAAGAATACATTGGGGAAACTAGATCCACAAGTATTTACAATGATAACTCAAAAGACATAGACCTGTTTGCCAGTCCTCAAAACTATCAACTAACAAAATTTTGTATAAGGACACTTCACCATCAAGCTTGGAAAGTGGATGCACACTCATTCAGTTGGAAAAACCTGACAGTATATGCCTTCCCTCCATTGCCTCTCCTCACAAAGGTGCTTCTGAAAGTCAAAAAGGAGAGACTATGACTGATACTCATAGCCCCAGACTGGCCACGCCAGCACTGGTACCCACTATTGAGGAATATGGCCCATGGCCCACCTTGGATATTACCACAAATTTCCCATTTGCTCACACAACAAAACAATCAGATTCTTCACAGCCAGCTCAAAACCTTAAATCTGGCTGCATGGCAAATCAACTAAGCATCCAGCCAGCTCTTCTTTCCCAAGCAGTTATGGATGTTATTCTGGAAGCTAGGAGGCCAAGCACCAGGAAGGCTTATTCGGACAAATGGAAAATGTTTTGTGCCTGGAACCAAGCTAAAGGCCAAGACACAATTCAGCCTCACATGCCTCACATTCTACAGTATTTAACTGAGATGTTGCACAAAGGACTTTCTTTCTCCTCCATTAAAATCCATGCTTCAGCTATTTCAGCCCACTACAACATGGATCCACCCTTATTTTCACATCCACTTCTAAGACAGTTCCTCAGAGGGGCAAAAAACATTAGGCCACCCAGGAGAGCACCTACACCAACATGGGACCTCAATTATTTCTGGAAAAACTAACGCTAACTCCCTTTGAACCAGCTTTCTCTGCAGATCTTCAGTTCCTATCATGGAAGACTGCCCTGCTGCTAGCAATAACTTCAGCTAGAAGAGTCTCAGAGCTACAGGCACTAATGGCAGTGGAACATTTCCTCATTTTTCATCAAGACAGAGTTTCTCTATGAACTAATCCTTCCTTTATGCCTAAGGTGGTTTCCAGTGTGGCTTTAAATCAAACCATCCACTTACCCACCTTCTTCCCAAATCCACAGAACAAAGGTGAGAGACTCCTGCATTCCTTGGACATTCACAGGCAACTTCGTTACTACTTGGACAAAACTAAGGCTTTCAGAAAATCTGACCAGCTCTTCGTATCCTATGCTACAGCTTCACAAGGGAAGGCTATATCAAAACAAACCATTTCTAAATGGATAGGTCATTGCATACGTTTCTGCTATACCCATCATGGAAAACCAGTTTCTGCTACCATTAGGCCCCATTCTAAAAGGACAACAGCTACTTCTACAGCCTTTCTCGGGGGGGTTCCAACCAAGGAGATTTTGGAAGCTGCAACTTGGAGTTCAGTACACACCTTTACCAAACACTATCACTTACCACTTTACTCTAAGACTAGGGCGGGCTTCGCCACTGCAGTTCTGCAGGGCCTTCTAGCCTCCTCTAACCCTCTATGATTCCTCCACCCATCCTTAGCTTTGGGATTCAACCCAAGTGTGATGACTGCAGCAGGGTAACACGATGAACATAATACAGTTTTGTACCTACCATAAATGTAGATGTTCGAGTGTACACCCTGCTGCACTCCAGGTTACCCTCCCTCCATCCTCTCTTATCTAACTGGCTAAATCTCTACAATACCTTCCTGAAGTATTTGCTTATAGCTGAAGGGATTTTGTGTTTGTGCAAAGTTTACTCAATTTGGTACTGATTACTGACCACCTTTTTGGGGGCACCTGACATCTGGGGCAAGAAAAACTGAAGAAAATGGCGTCGGTTGCATTATATATACCCATGGCACACTGACGTCAGGGAAGAAGCGACAGCAACCGACGCTGGACCAAGACTTTGGAATTCCGGCCGACTGCGGGACTGCCTGACGACAGGATAACCCAAGTGTGATGACTGCAGCAGGGTGTACACTCGAACATCTGCATTTATGGTAGGTACAAAACTGTACTTTTGTCATATTTATTTTATGTTTTGCTGTAATTAATTTTATTGTTTTGTGCAATGTATGAATGTATGTTCTTGGAAGATTTTCTTCCCAGGTCTACTCTGAAAAAGGCTTTTTTGCCCAGTAAGATAAAAATGGCCTCTGAGGATCATTGGCCATGCTGTAGAAACTCTATGGATGGCACTCTGTGATAACCAGTGGCCATGTTGTAGACACTCTATTAACAACTGCTTCAGATGAGCAGTGACCATGCCACTGAAACTCAATGGACTAGATATCAGTCTCTAATGAACTGTTTCTATGCTGTAGACACTCCATGGATGGCAGTCACTGATGAGCAGTGGCCATTCTGTAGCCAATCCATTGACAGCAGCCTCTGATGAACAGTGACTGTGCTGTAGGTAGTCCATGGACAACAGTCTATGATGTACAGTGAACAATGGTCGGGCTGCTGACACTCCATGGTTGCAGTCTCTGATGAGCACTCACCATGATGTCAAAACTTTGACTGTCATTCTCTGAGGAACAGTGGCCTTGCTGTAGAAACTCCATGAACAGCAGCCTCTGAAGAACAGTAACCATGTTGTAACCACTCTATGAACAACAGTATTTGATAAACAGTGACTATGCTGTGGGCCATCCATGGATGGCAACCTCTAATGAGAAGTGACCATGCCATAGACACTGCATGGACAGCAGCCTGTAGTGGACACTGACCATACTGTAGAAACTCCATTGATGTCAATCACAATTAACAGTAGTTGTGCTGTAGAAACTCCATGGAATACACACATATTTCTGAGAAGCAGTGACCATGCTTTGGACACTCCATAGACAACAGTCTCTGATGGACTGTAGAAACTCTGTGGATGGCATTCTCTGATGAGTAGTGGTACTGCTGTAGAAACTCCATGGATGGTAGTCACTGATGCTGTTCCTTACACTAACCTCATACAAGGCATTCAGACTAACGGCCATGCTGCAGTAACATTATGCACAGCAGTTCATATTGGCTTTTACTCAACCCTAATTGAAGTTTGTATTTAAAATATCTGCTGATTAGTGGATACCTGCACTCATAAATTGGGCATCTGTTTGTAGTAACACCATTTATGATATTTTCCAGTGGCTGCTGCTTAAACCTAATCCTATATGTTCTGATTAGTTATTGGCTGCAGTCACAGTAGCACAGTGGACACTCATTACTGGCTGCTGTTTCATGCCACTACATATGATCTCAGCTAAAGCATGGTAGAACTCCTGTGGCATGCAAGGTCTCAAGACAGCTGCAATTCCATTCATGCAGTCCTTCTTGGTGGATAAGTGGATTCTGCCAACTCTAATGAATGCATTTGCTGCATATTTGTAACCTGGTGACCTTTTAATCTGTTCCTTTACCCTACAGAAACCACCAGACTTGCCTACCTGTTCCACAGTCAATACTCAGTTCTCTAGTTTGTTCTCTGGCCAAAAACCAGATGAAGTCCCACCAAGCACATGGGAAATTCTTTTGTTTGCCTGAAAATTTACCAGTAACTAGTTTCTATGGAAATCAGGGAACAGTACAAGAAATTAACTTTATGAAAGGATGTGTATAAAATTTGGGGAGGGTCAATGTTAGAAACTGATGAGGCAGATGTATGTAGAAACAGAAGTCAGGAGCTTAGAAGTTCACAGACCACCAAAGAACTTTTTATTCCTTAAAAGATTAAATTGATTAGGCATTTGGAAGCTCAAATCCCTTTTATTATTTGATATAGTAAATATTGTTATTATTTTTAATTAAAATTTATCAAGGGTTATTCAGGGTTTTATAAGTCTGACCATGGTGACTATGTCAAGTGTATGCATTCCATGATAAATTTCTGCAAATGCCATCAGATTATACCAGACAGAATTAAGTCACTACACTCTCTTCTGACAGATTGTAACACTTCATGCAAAGTTCTTGGCTAGGAGGTTTTTATGAACCTGCCACAACTTACCTAGTTCCTTGCCAAAGCCCATTTTGTGATACAGCAGTGGTGTGGCCCTGGCTTAGTGCATATACCTTGTACTGTATGCATGTTGTGGTATTACTGGAGCAACATACTGTGGAGATAATTTATAGTAACATACTGTGGAGATAACTTATTTTTGATGCATACATTTTCATTATTGTAGAGATTTTGTGAATCATTCCATATACTTTAGCAAGGTACTTTGCATAATCTAGCAATTAGAACACAGATATTAAAAACTGATCTGAAAACTGTTTTGACCAGTGAACAGGATGTACCATATGAAAATGAAGGCCATTTAACTAAAAATCATTATACCAAAACTATCTGAATAAAACTTGTTAAAATGAAAAAGTTATACAAACGGAGGGGGCACGTTCATACAAGATTGCAACATCTCAGGGTCACTAACATAAGGTTAACAGAATCTAAGTCATCTTTTGCATTCCACTGCTCCTGTTAGGGGTTGCCACAGCAGATCATTGGTCTGCAGAACGAATGGCAGTAGAGTTTTACGGTATCAAGTTGCCAGCCTGGCGTCCAACCTTTCTCAGAAGGCCCATGCACACACTCACACCTAGGGCCAATTTATAATGCCTAATCCGCCTACAGCATGTCTTAGGAATGTGAGAGGAAACTGAAGCACTTGGAGAAAACCCACGTGAGCACAGGGAGGACATACAAACTCTACTTAGAAGGCACTCCATTCGAGAATCAAACAGGAGAACCTCTTGCTGTGAGGCAACAACGCTAAGTGCTGTATCACTTTGCCTCCCTGCTAACAGAACATAAGTACCACTCAAAATATTCTCTCTCCTTTCTCCATCTTAGCTAAAGGTGAAATTTAGCCAAATCAATCTACTGAAGTCAACAAAATGTAGTTCAGCAGGTTGTTTGCAGATATCTGAAGTGATCCTGTCAACATTGTCACTTGTGCCCACTAGTTTTGTTTATTTCATTTGACATCCCCTTATTTCAGAGATTTATTTCTTATATGACTACATTAATACCTACTAGCAAGCAGCTGCTAACTGAACTTGGGTCTCACTCTAATTATTGTACTGGTGAACTTTTATAATGCTGATTGTAAATACTTTGAGATGTTACCATGTGGCATATATGACCTTCTTTATTATTTTTGAATATTCATGTTATGCTGTTCACATTCTACTTGATTATATTTACTTGTGGAGCTTTTCTCCCTGGGCTTCCACTGAAAAAGGGCTTTGGCTCAGTCAGACTAACCCGGTCAACAAATATGAAATAAATAAATAAATAAATATGGAAGAATTCCAAGAAATAGCAGGATACTAGTCATGTATATTGTCTGGCATAGTACTGTCCATTCTTGGGGAAAAAACAAGTGCCTCAAACATCTTCAAGTCTAATTTGACTACAAAATGCTGAGTACTACATTTCCCTGTATGATGTCTCTAAGAGAAAATAAGGCTAGGCTGCTGGCTTGTTTAAAAAGAAAACACCATCAGCAATAGTTCAATGCTTGCCTCAATGTGGTTCTTTGTTACAGCACAGCGCCTGTAGGTACTTCTACTGGAATGGGGCCCATGGGAGCTAAAGTTGATAAAAGGACCCCCTGTAGTATAAAGCTGTTGATTCTTTGTGCCAGATTTAACAGCCAGCATACTGATTAGCACGTAAAACAGTCAAGGTTGTAAAGAGTTGTTTGTCTATTATTATTATTGTTATGTACCACTTTGTATCTTGGCAAATGTTAAAGGGCCTTACAATAACTGATTCATATATACCTACAAGAATCCTATTATTGTCTCTGTCTCCTCTTTGGCTAGATACTCTGCAATGCAATGAGCTGATCTGTGATGACCAGAGTAGTCATGTAGTTATTGTGGATTACAGAGCACTTCTGTAATTGCTGATTTATACTGCTAATGTTCACGGTTTCACCTTCCTAGGCAGTAAACATTTTAATAGACTGAGACAGAATATTGTCACAAAAGAACAGAAAAACATTGTTTGGGGAAATTATTAAAATGAAATGACAATATTCATGAGATGGCATTTTCTGATTCAGGTAGAAAAAAATCTCAGTTAAAGCAAGTAAGTTAGTTAGGGCAAGCAAAATAGGAAGCAAGTAATACAGAATGTTCTAAAACCACTGTGAGATGGGAGGGATGCCAGTTCTGCAACAAATGCAAGCATAACAATTCCATTCATAAATAAATAAATGTATGGATAAATAATAAATGTAAGGAAGATAATAAGGAAATTAGGAAATGTGTGAACACTGTGGGCTGCCCTACATGATAGAAAGCCAAATATAATAAACTTAATCTAGTTCTGGGTTACAGCAGAGCCACAACATTCAGTGGAATGAGCAAAGAAACCAGTCCTGGAAACGGAAGCGCACACACCTATCTGTGGCATATCTTTGGAATATAGGAAGAATCCAAAATACCTGATGAAAATCGATGCAGATATGGGGGGAATATGCAGAATCCAAACAGAGGCAAGAACCAAACTAGAATACAGAGTAGCCTAAGAGAACAACACTAACCACTGCAACTGCATCCTTGGCTGCCCATCTCTTAAGTTAAGCAATTTTTAATATTTTTATTCTGAAATGCTTAACACGACCACTACTTCAGACTGCAGTAAGAATGTGACTCTTGGGAGACTTTTATATACACACACACACACACACATATATATACATTATATTATATTATATATATATATATATATATATATATATATATATATAGATATAGATATATAGATATATATGTGTATATACATATATATATATATATATATATATATATATATATATATATATATATATATACACACACACACACACACATATGGAAGATTCACATTTGTTGAAAAAAGCCAACTTCACAGAAGCAAAAAAATAATAGTTTTATAACTTTTATGCCTTGCCCAGGACTTTAAAATAATGTAGAAAATCAGGGGATGTTGAGTCAGCATTTGAAAGTATAACCTCATAATTTCAGACAGCCTCATAAGTATAATTATTATTTTTAGAAAACATGCCAAAATATTGTTTTTAACCCCAGAAGAAATCCAAATATGTACATGCCAATGGAAAATTTTCTGTCCTTTTTATCTGGCCAAGTGTGGATGCTACCCTTCTTGCACGTGTACTCCATACTCCCAAGATACACTGTAGACCTATATTCCCCAACCAACTCTAGCAGCGCTTTCTAGGACTTCACCACCACATGAAATGATATGTGATATTAGCAATAATCGCCTCCTTTCAGACTGTGAACCTGTTCACCCACTCCCATCTTTCTTCACTTCTGTGCTGCTAACCAACCCCATGATATGATACACAATTATCATTACCCTGTTTGCCATCTCTCTCCCCTCAGTGTACACTTTCCAGTGCTGTGTACATTTCAAAATGCTCCATATTCCCCATTCATCTTTTTTTTCTGTTTGTATTTATTTTATTATTTCTTACTTGAGTAAATATGATGGACAGTCCTTTTTCAACCTTGACCTAAGCCATAAGCAATACAATGTTAGATATCTTTCATTTAGAACAAGACAAATCAATATAGAGAATGGAAGTCCATATATACCTTCAGGAACAGCTTCCTAACCAAGGTAAACCTTTGAAATATAACTAAAAGGGAACCTCCAATTCGGAAGTGAAGGAAGAGAAGTAGCAGACATGTCTCAAGTTGGGAAAAGCTTATGTGTATTGACAAACACACAAAAAATAGACTGGAATTATCTTTGCAACATTTGCATTATATAAATTGTGAAAGAAAAATCTGAATAATGAAGCTAGTAAGACCAATTAGGTTTCTAATATGTTAAGGTAAGTAATTTCAGAGAACTGGGTCAACTTTGAAAAATAGTCTAGGTAATAATAATTCATTGCTTACTGGTGTCATGGGAGGTATCTGAAGACTTATCACACAATGATACTCTGGAGTCTTATGTGGGAAGCCGGTACAAAAGTTCAGTCAAAGGTACGCAACAAGGGAAGGAGCAGGAAACAGCAGCAACTCTGACACAGGCAGTATTGTGGAGTAATGGGCCAATGAGTTGCCATAAGAAGGAACAGCAGATGATGCAGGATCCGCCTGAACATGATATGTCACAGGAAGGTGTACTGCAACTTTCTGTAGAATCCCTGTAGGAAACTGAGAGCAAAGAATGTCCTCTCAGGTTAGAGCAAAATGATCTAAGGGAAGAGCTGCTTGATTTAATATAGATGGAAAGACATATTAAGATCAATGAAAGAAACAGATTACAGAAAGTAAATGAAACCCAAAATGTTAGAAGTCTAATAAAACAGATGAACACAGTAATCTAGACTATTTAGAGAAATTCATGTGATTTAACTGAAGTAAACAGGATATATTACTGTGCAGCTAAATTAATACTAGATAAAGGCCTGCCACAAAAATATTCAGCAATAAGATAAAGAAAGGAAAGAAATAAAATGTCACCATGGAAGGATTGAATAGAATACACTATTAATCAAGACAAGAAGTGTCACTGTTAGAAGAATATAGAAGAGGCAACAAATCAACAGAAATGAAAGCTAGGGTACCTTTTTGACTAGGCTTGTATAGGCCCTAGAGCCAATAGCCTAGTACCTACCTATGAACCTATATTGGATGGGTAATAGGAAATTCACCCCAGGGATCACTTCTGTGATTCTGCTTGACAGGGGCACAGGAAAATAATTTTCTTGGGTGGTGAAAGCCAGGGTACCTTTTTGGCTAGGCTTGTATAGGCCCTAGGGCCAATAGCCTAGTACCTACCTATGGACCTACCTATGAACCTATACTTAGAAAGATGGACATGATAAAAGTGATGCAAAGTATGAAGGCAGACCAGGATCCATTATATACTGTTGCAAATAATAAACTAAAGATAGCACAGGCAGAAAAATCTTAGAAGGTATGCCGATAAATTAAAAAAAAAAAAGCAATGCTTTGATGACCCCAAAAAAGTTTTATAGAGGACTGGTAAACAAAGCAAAATGGATAGAAATATCACAAAAAAAAAAGAAGAAATAGACACATTTTGGAAAAGTATTTATGAAGACCCTGTAGAACATAAGAAAGATGCTGAATGGATAGAAGATGTAAAAGAAACAGTAAAAAGTTCAAACATAGAACATATAAAATGGGATGAAGTAATAGAGAAATTAAAACAAAAATTAAGAAACGCTCCTAACCCCAGGCCCAGATACAGTACCTAACTTTGGGCTAAAAGTATTAACAGCTTTACACAAAGATTTAGCCCTCAGTAAACATTACTTATATGGGCATTACGAACAGACACCATCCTGGTTAGCAACATGAAAAATTATACTCAAGAGTAAACCCTGTAAGCCATCCTAAAAATTTTAGACCAATAACTTGCCTTCTGACGATGTAAAAACTATCTACTGGAATTAATGCAGACAGAGTTTATAGTCATTTAGAAAAAACTCAGTCAATGCAATAGAAAAAAAGGGGTAACAAAGGAAGGTCATATGTAACAAATGATCATTTGTGGGTAAATAATGCCATAATAGAGAATTGTAAAAAGGGAAGAATCTAAGAGTGGCAGGCTTAGATTACAAAAAAAGCATTTGACAGTATCCCACATTTATGGATAAAGAAGTGTTTATAGATGTATAAGATGTACTCTACATTGATCAATTACATTACAAAGACCATGAAACAGTGACAAACCACTTTGCAGCTAACCATGACAAAGGGCAAATTATTACCCCAGGGATAAAAATTCAAAGTGGGGATATTCCATGGTGATTATCTATCACCATTGCTGTTTTGCTTGCCCTTAACCCATAAATCTGTTTATTTAGCAGATTAGGCCACAACTACAGTTTGGCTCCCAAAAAACAACCTTGTTTTCAAGACTTTTCTGCTTTTTGTGAATGACTTAAAACTATATAGATCATTGGATGAGGAGTTAAAAGCACAAGTGCAAGTGATCAAAACTTTCTTAGATGATATAAAAATGTCATTTGGTCTTGATAAATGTGCAAAAGCAATGTTAAAAGCAGGAAAGTTGTAGAACAACGAAAATGTCAGTCGGGGACAGGAGTGTGATAGAAATGAACTTGAACAGGAAGACGTGTATAAATATTTGGGAATTGATGAAGAATAGGCAGTAAACATGAACAAATGCAAATAAAACTAGGAAAGGAATACTTTAGAAGATTAAAACCAAAACTGCCTTGACATCTATGAATAAAGTCTAAGCTGTCATGTATTTCCTCTTCCTGTTCCAACTTACAGTTTTGGGGTGATTCACTGTCCCCATATGGTACTAGATCAGTTGAACAGGAAAAAAAGAAAAATATTTCATGTTTATCATATGTAAAAATTAGTGTATGCCATGATTACATATTCCTCATTCTGAAGTATGTATGGGCCTATAGATCTGCAGTCATGGGACTGCATACATATCTGCTGACTTCATCAAATCCAAATGTAATGAAAGCTTGAAAACATGAGGAGAAGATGTCTAAGATGACTTCCTTGCATAGATTAGCAGGATATTATACCAGAAGTAGATAAAAATCAGAGAGACACTGAATGTATTAAAAATTAAAGTAAAAAATTTAAGGACATGGATCAGATGAGAAGAAAAGATATGTGGAAAAGCATAAAAGTTGTGACAAGTATACAGATCTCATGAAACAAACTCATGTTGATCAGGATTTGACACAGGAATGGTTAGGAGAAGTGAACTGAAACTAAAAGATGAAAGGTTAGTGATGGTAGCCCAGGATGGTAGACTACATACACATTGGTTTGCAAAGTCCATTGAACATGTGAGAGAAACAGACAAATGCAGGTTCTATAAAACAGAGCTGAAAGCAGTCTTATATCTTGTTGTTGGATGCAATACACTCATGGCAGAGGGCCTGTGTACTGAAAGGCACAGTGATATGGCAAAACTGTTTCAGTGGGGATTGTATAAACACTACAATATTGAAGTAGTTGAGAAGCATTAGAAACATCAGCCACAAAGCATTATAGAAAATCATGACGTTTATATCACATGGGATCATCCAGTACCAACAGTTCAAAAAATAGATGTGAGGAAAAACTGTAGTCCAGGAAAAAAATATAAAAGGAGCATTGATCATTGAAATTGCTACACCTAGTGATTACAGTGTCTTATGTACAGAGAGACACAAAGTCATAAAATACCAGGATTTGCAGGCAGAAATGAGGGCAATGTGAAAGAAGTATACCCAGACATTTCCAGTAGTAGTAGGAGCAACGAGTGTTAAAAAACAGAATTTGCTGTTGTATTTAGGTATGTTACCAGTACATGTAACTCCATTTGAATTAGAGAAGGAGTAAATTCTGGGAACATTGCAGGTGCTACAAACACTTGTTGCTAACATCAAAAACAGAAACAATAGTAATTTCATGAACTTTAATTATGCCCAGACTTAGCAATGGGGTTCATTCCTGTCATGGTATTAGAAACCCAAAAGACTTGGTGAAATTAAACTGGGATCAACCAGGCTGACATCCTGTGCCTAATATGTCTTCCAAACAAACACAGTGTTCTAAATGAGATCTTCCCAGTACCTTACACAAAGGGAATGTAATGTATATCATTCTAGGTTCCATGCCCTAGTGTTCTGTTGACCTTTGCCATCATTTCTTCACATTATATAGTCTAATTTAGCCTTAGGATATATTTAACATCTGGCTCTTGTACTTATCTGTCTATCAGATAAGTGTTTTTCCTAGTAGATGAGATATCACTTGATTTTCTTAAACAAAAGGAATGTTTTGGTACTTTTCACATTAAATCCATTTGGTACTTTTCTCATTAAATTCATTTGCTGTGTATCTGTGTACCATGCAATCCATTATATCAGCCTCACACCCAGTTCTTGAATCTTTGAAAACTGTTCCAGTCTTAGTGTTTTCAGTACACTGTATGACCTCATACTTCAGTCCCATTGTGATATTTGGCACAAACATAATAAAACAGACTAGTTTAAATAGTGAGCACTATGGCACTCTTCAAGTCACTGGCTTTCATTCATTGCACCTTGCATCCTTTCATCAAACAATTTCCTTAGCCACCTTAGTAACCCATGTTCCATCCCTAGTCTCTGTGCAGAATCACCTTCAGAGGATTCATTCATTATTTCTACTTTTCTTGGATATCTATTGCTAGTAAATCACCGTATTTAAAATATAGCTCAAAAATAATATGACCTTCCATGGTTAAGATCATATGATCAAGCTAGAAAATGTTGTTTCGTCCTTTCACTGTTTTCACTCAGACCTTAAAACAACATAAAAAAAAATTTTCAGAACAAATCACAGAATCAATGACTGCTGTTTTTATCCTTCAGGCCTCTGACCGCCACAGTAGTCTGACAGACTATTTGTTACCGACAGAAGTTTCAGTATCACCTTTGAAATATAATGGAGTTTTCATTAGTCTTTGGAGAATGCACATATGCCATAGATTTTTCCACAAGGAAAAATGCATCTGTACCTCATTACAGTAGTTTCTATTAAATAGCAAATCTCATAACCAGACAGATCTGCACTTTTTATTCTGTAGTAATAGTTTTGTTTTAGGTGGCTTCTTCAAAGGTTTACTTTACAGCTTTTTTTTCTTATAATTTGGAATTCATTCCCTTAAAATACCAGTAAAGAAATGTGCATTTAATTTCAATGAAATGGATAATTAAAAGATTTTCAAAGTGCTATGCTAAAGTACATTTCAGATTTAAGGATTATTATATTTATTACTATTTGAATATTTATTTTTAGGATTATTAATTTTCTGTTAGAATCTTTGAATGTCATCCATGTTACTGTATAAAAGCTTTATACATGGCTTTATATATGAAAACCTAAGTGTAAAAAGAAAGCACTTAAAATTCAGGACTTTATGTTGGAACATTGCATGGTAAGGAGAAATAGCATCAGTTCCATAAGACTTTGTAAATTATATCTTTCTAGAGTTTAATCTCCAATGATTACTTATAACAGCTGGTATACAGTAAATTAGCAGATGCATAAAGTGATGAAGTCACAGGGTTGTGTTAAGTTCGGATAGCAAATGTATTAAATGAAAGTGGGATAGTGGCAGGCCTAAGTGTGTTTTTTTCATAACATTTCGGCAGAAGTCAGATGATGTGTTAGTGAATGTGACAAGCTATGATGTTATGTGAACTAAATACATTTATTTTACATTTATTTTTTCCAAATAAGACAGAGCGGGAAATATTATGTATTTAAGTGTAAGACGTCAGCTTCTGTGTCTAAAGGAAGCAGGCATGGATCTGCATGTATAGGAGTCTCTGAATAACTGGACTAACCTATTCAAAGCCCAGAATAGGAAACAGTATGAGACATACTTTATTTTGCTTTTGCGCCATCTTAAAAGTACTCAATTGTATTTATTACTGCTTGGTGTAACTCATTCTAAGCCTTTTAGTTTAAGCACTTGGGCTTCAGACCAGTTGTTTTACATTAAGAAGGTTTGTGGCCTGCACTGTGGTGGCAGGACAGGTAGCTTACATCCTTCTAAGTTGGGAACTGCTGATTGAGGGCTCAGTGTCTGTTATTCTAAAAGTGTATTAGTTCTGGTTTAAGCACTTGGGCTTCAGGCCAGTTATTTTACATTAAGAAGGTTCGTGGTCTGCACTCTTGTGGGAGGAGAGGCTGGACTCTGCCCTTCTGAGCTGGGAATTTCTGGTTAAAGGCTTATAGTGCCTGCATATTTGAACTGTTTCTTACTGAAATTGGTACACCTTGTTTGCTGTAGCATAGACTAGATCCAGGCCTGCTGAATCTAGCTTTGTTTGTATGCTTGTTGTTTGTTTGCTTGTTATTTCCCTGAAATGCTAATTCCACCTAAAATGTGGCTTTTCAGCACTTCTGTGGATCCCTAGTGATATTCACATTGCTTACTGTACTTATTTCCTTGTTTCACTTGAAAGAAAGTTACTAATTGTCATTTTTGCATTTAAGTTACCTGTAACACATTGCATTTAAGTTACCTGGCACTTGCTCACTAAAGCAATTATATAAGTCAGCACTAAAAAATTAAAAGCACTACACCCTCACAAACTCCCCTTGAGTACCTTGTTCCCCATTGGCCCTTTTTTTCAATTATATAGGAATACCCAATACTATTCTAGCATGTCCAAAGGTCAGTTGTCAATCTCCTCTCCGGTCCAGCTGGTGAATGTGGGAATCTTGAGGCAATGTTACAACTGCCTCATGTACACAGACAACCCTGTCCTCCTCCCAACAAATTCCAACACATGTGAGAGATGCAACCATATAGCAAAACTGGTGGCTAAGCTCTCTCAACTCAGTACTGGCGTAACCAGTCAGGAGGAGAAGGAAACCACACTCACTACAATTCCAGTCTCACATAGACCTACCACAACAGCAAACCAAACACATAAACACACAAAAACATACTCGGAGGCTCTAAATAAAAATCTGCCTAAGCAGCAGAGACCTCCAAAGCAGACACCCAAGCAACCGCTACCCCAAAACAAAACACGTGCAACACATAGCTCACAAAGCCAGTGTGCCAAACAGTCACAGCCCTTAAGGCTAAACAACACACCTGATACACTTGTAATAGGTGACTCTATCATCAGGCACACTGACATCCCGCTCACCAGGCTGAACAAGGAGAAGGTCACGGTGAGCTGCCTGTCGGGTGCTAGGATCCGCCACATAACACAAGCACTCAGGTCACTCCAAGGCAAGTACAAATATGACTCAGTCATTGTCCATGCTGGTGTAAATGACCTGAGATGCACCTCCCTAGACTACATGAAAAGAGACATAGAGGAGCTCTCTGAGCATGTAGCCCAGGCCAGTATGACCCTGACCTTGAGTAGCATCTTACCCTCACCAAGAATGATGCCACAATATGAAGACAAGATGATCAATTTCAACAATTGGCTTAAGTATTGGTGGTCATTCAAAGGGGATCCAATGCCTGTCAGCCTGGGATGACATGCTCGACAAGCCATGATGCTTCGCTAGGGATGGCTTGCACCTTTCACCCCTGGGTTTTCAGATATTGGGAAAGGCTCTTGCTACCCCCATAGTGCCTTTTTTAGGAAAGGCTCAAAAGACAAACCCACCTCCCTAGGTATCACAAGGGATAAGAAACTAAGAGTAATGCTACTCAATGCCAGAAGTCTAAACCTCAAGATGCATGCACTTGAAACTCTCCTTAGCATGGAGAACATCAATATCTGTGCAGTAACAGAAACCTGTTTCAAGGCTCCCGAGAGCACCCCAGCACTACCAGGTTATACCTCATACCATGCTTTTTGGCCCCAAAACTTGGACTGAACCACAAAAGGAGGGGGAGTATCAATATTCATCAAAGATACCCACACCTCCAGGTTGGTGGCACAGTATGAAGCATCAGAAACTATCCATGTGCAACTAACAGTGGGTAAAACTGCCTTCCAGTTTATAGCCTGCTACAGACCACCCTCCCAAACCCAGGAACCCCACTCTGCCTTCCTGAGAACACTGGAAAATATGAGGGTCTCTCCAAACACCATTATATTGGGCGGCTTCAACTACTCAAACATAGACTGGGAGCATTACTCTAGCTCCAACACCCTAGCCCAAAGGTTCCTAGAATTTATAAACTCAAATGCTATGGAACAACTTGTTACCACTCCCACAAGAGGGGAAAACATACTGGACCTGATCATCACCAACATGGGGACTCTATGCTCCAGACCAGAAGTGTATCCCTCACTGGTAAGATCAGACCATAAACTAATCTCACTGGATATTCACATCCCGACCCCACCTCCTGCCCAGAAAACCACAGAGAAAAACTTCTCTAAAGCAAATTTCATGCTCCTCGAAACCGAGGTGGACTCCTTCAAAGCCCCCCGGCCTGTGGAAAATATGGCCCAGACTGCAGAATCCTTTATAAATGCATTCTATGAACACCTTCAGGAATGCATGGATCATGCAATCCCAAATAAAACCAAGACCCAATCCTCCAAAGGCAGACATCCTGTCTGGTGGACCCCAGCCATAAACAAACTATACAATAGAAGGAGGAAGCTACTACATGATAGAGCAAAATCCCAAAAAGGGAAGGCATCTCTGATGAGTATTAGCAAAAAACTACGGGCACTCATAAAATCATCTAAGGCCAGCTTCGAGAGAAAAATTGCACAGGACACTAAGGATAATCACAAGGCTTTCTTTAGTTATGTTAGGAACCTGGGTGGGAATTCCCAGATATGCTCAGAATTAGTCCAAAATGACAAAAAATACACTGAACCCACAGACATTGCCAACATCCTAGCTGACAGGTTCAGCGCAAACCCTCCCCACCAAAAGGGCAAATATCTATCCCAGCAGAGTGCTACCCCCCCTGACATCTCAGATGCTCAGGTAAGAGCCGCCCTCTCCAAAGCAAAAAACACAGCATCAATGGGACAAGACGGTGTCCCAGGCTGCATCCTACATGAACTTCAAGAAGAGCTAAACCCAAAAATAAAACTACTGTTCAGTCTCAGCCTTACTACAGGATATGTACCCAAAGAGTGGTGTACAGCAACAGTGGTCCCTCTCCACAAAGGTGGTGCCTCAGCGGATCCTGGAAACTATCGCCGCATAAGCCTGACTAGCGTGGTCTGCAAAGCTATGGAAAGGATCATCATGGACCTCTTAAATAAAGATATTGGGGACCTACAGACACTGGATCCTACCTAGTTTGGCTTTGTTAAGGGCAGGTCCTGCCTCTTAAACCTGGTAGATTTCTTTGAAACAGTCACCAAGGCCATTGACGAGGGGAAGGTGGTCCACACAGCCTACCTGGACCTCGCAAAAGCCTTTGATACAATACCCCACTCGGGCATTATAGATAAGCTCACCAGCTTAAATATAAACCCCTATGTCACTAGATGGGTTGCAAACTGGCTCAAGGACAGAACCCACATGGTTAGAATTGCTGGAGCCATGTCAGACTCCAAACCAGTTACAAGTGGCATCCCACAAGGCTCAGTCCTGGGACCTCTGTTGTTTGGTATATATTTCTCGGAGGTACAGGCCAACACAGAAGGACTGTGGTTGACCAAGTTCGCAGATGACTGCAAAATGGGCGCCATAATCGACTTTCCAGCTGACACAAGCATCCTCCAAAAGGGCCTCATAGAAACAGACAACTGGTGCCAGAGCCATGGCCTCAAGCTAAATGCCAAAAAGTGTATAGTCATCCCCTTTGGCAAAAACAAAGTGCCTACAAATTACCACATAGGTGGTAATCCATTAAGTACAGAAGAAGTAATTAGGGACCTGGGGACCCAAGTTGATAGCAATCTCTCATTTGACAACCACGTGGCCAAAGTGGTTAGAAAAACATTTTATATAGCCCACCTAATCATGAAGGGATTCACATCTAGATCAGGGGAGGTCATTGTGCCTCTTTTTTCATCCCTCATCAGGCCCATAATTGAGTACAATGCCCCTTTTGGGATGTATCTTACCGGACACCTGCAGCAACTGGAAAGACCCCAAAAGTACCTCACCAAGAGGATCAAAGGGCTCAAACAGATGCCATATGCTGCCCGGTTAAAGAAACTCCAGCTCTACTCAGTGGCATACCACCTGCTCAAAGGCGATCTGTGCCTGATGTATAAAGCCATGTCCAACCCGGAATTAATGGACATGCTGCACCTCAGAAAATCCAAATCCCATTGAGCTACGTGCTCGAGAGACTTGAACCTCAGCACTGAAATAAATAGGACATGCTGGAGGGACAGATTCATAACCCAGAGGCTCCCTTCACTCTGGAATAAAATCCCAGTCCAGGTTAGGCAGAGTCCCTCATTGACTCTCTTCAAGAGGAATCTTGATGAGTGGATGGGAGATCGTAGGTTTACCCCGGGTATCACTTCTGTGTCACTGTTAGACAGAGGCACAGTATACTAACCTCGAAAAAGGGCATAGCAAAATTAATTTAAAATGGGTGGCGAAAGCCAAACACACTCTGGCTAGGCTTATAAATGCCCTAGGGCAGATAGCCTAGTATGAACCTATGAACCTATGAACCACATAGCTTCCCCATATACAATAATGCAGTAGTCATTAATTGATGGGATATCAGTACAGACTAAGAGGGACTGAGAAAGCAAAGTCAATAAGGGAATCCCATCTATGGTAGCAGCCTCCAATCCTTCTCCTGACAACACTAACGTGGTGGCATATGTGGAGATACGTGCTGAAACATCAGCCAGATGTAACTCCAGTGTACCTTTACATGGTAGAACAGGCTTGGAATGTTGTGCAGTTGCCTCATATTATGCAGACATTGGATGACTGCCATTGTTAACTAGGAAAAAAACATTTTCATCTTTCTCAGAATTGTGGAAGTAGCACATTTCTGATCACCCAGTTTGTAACAAACCAGTACACTAGTAGATGAAAACTAATAGGGGCCTGGATTGCCTGCTTTGCAGAGGGTATTGTTATTACTCACAGCATGATACTGTAGACATAGACAGCTGGGAGGTTGTTCAAGAACAGGATAAAACAGAAGGGTGTCAGGCAGAGCTCTGAGGGGCTACATATGTGAACATTAGCTGCTGGAACATGTCCACTAATTTTGAAATACATAAGAATAAAAAAGGTGGGATGTAAACCAGTTAGCAGCACCAGTGGAGAAGCCAAGCTGAGAAACATATTCCAGGAGAATATGGATGAAAGACACTGTCAAGGACTTGGAAAATGCCATTCAGCATGGTTTCAGTAATATCACTGGCAAAAAAACAAAGTTAAAATCAGTATAAAGGAGCAGGTTGTTGTATCTTTCGGCTTTTCCTGGTTAAGGGTCACCACAGCGGAACTCCGGTCAGCTAATGATTGGCAGTAGATTTTTATGTACCGAGTTGCCAGCCCTGACGCACAACCTTCAATGAAGGTACTCCCATTCACACATGTCTCCACACAGAAGACAGTTTAGCTGAGAATCGAACAGGACAACGTCTTACTGTGAGGCGACAACGCTACTGCAGCACCACCACCGCAGTTAGGTCAGAATGTGTATTCACTTCCTTCGTAAGAACTTTAGATACAGGTGGCTTGAGAGGTAGGGAAGAACAACTGGAAAAGAAGGTTTTATCCCCACATTTGTGAATAGTAGTAACTACAACTTCTATTTCTAAGCTAATTTAAACTGCTGAAGAGATATCAATAATTTAAAGATTTAATAAGGCTTTACATGAAGGGTTGGCCAAGAGTGTTTTGCAGACAGACATAAGGTAGTAAAGTTCATTTTTTCCACAAAATCAGATTTGTTTTTACTTATAATACATTCAAAGATAAATGCAAAGTATGTACACAACTAAATTAGAAATGTTATTACTTTCTGTATACTGCTTCTGTAGTAATAACTGTGTATTAGATATTCATTTAAGCACAGTCACCAACATTTCGCTACAGTATCTGTGGCATATAACTGTTGTACTTTCTCCAGTTTGCATCTTTGACATCAGTATCCCCATTTTGCAGGTTTGCCATTAATCTTTATTTTCATTAATAGCTGCACTGCACATCAAGTACATGTTTTATGATTCTTGCCACCTTTCTTAAGCTTTTTCTAGTGAAAGAGAAAACTGTGCATACCCTCAGTTTCAGTCATTGGAAAACAAACAACCTAACAGTGAGGCTGCATTACTTATTGATGTGTGGTGGAGGATAGCATGTAGTGTTTGCAGGATTCTTCAATGGAAGTAAAAGCTACACTGAATGAGGAAGACCTAAATGAGTCACATGACAGCCTGCTGTAATTTCAGGGACCACAAGGTGTTTGGAATCTTTAAGCTACATTTGCTGTGCAATATCAACTCTTTAATTATGAAACAACATGAGTAATTCTGAAGCAGTGATAGAGAATGCCATTGTTTACTTGACAAGTAAGCACTGAGAACTTTACAACAGAGGTATACATAGAGACAACAGGGAAAAGCAACTCTTATAATAGGTATGTTTGGTAATACTGACAAAATGAATGGTGTGGTGAGTGGACTCGCTCTATTCTGCAATGTAGTAAGTAAAGCATTCTAAAAATATGAAGTAGAGTTGTCTCTACAAAATGGTGTCTGTTCATGTTTAACAATGCAACTTTCACAAAGCCTACAACAAAAGTAGAAGAGACAAATAGAAGAAGTAAGAGCAGCATTAAATAAAATAAAGCAGCAGGCTAAGATGAGGCCATGTCCAACATGATTATGAAATTGGGTGAGTTAGGGGAGACATGGCTCCAAGGGATACTCACAACAGTATGGAGAGATAGACATATCCTAGACACAGAGTAAGCAGTCTAGTGACAGTACACAAGAAGATAGGGGACATTCACAAGTTTGGGTAGTATTGTGGCATCATACTGCATGAAAGTGATGGACAAGGGTAGGGTGATTGATAAACAAATATGCAAAGCTGTAGAAAGTAAGATGAGAAATGAGCAGTTTGAATTCAGATCAGGATGCAACACAAATGATCTGGTGTTTACAGTGATACAGATAGTTGAGAAGACGTTATAGAAGAGAAAAGAGTCCAATCGGGTATTCCTAGACTCAGCGAAAGCATATGACTGGGTCCCAAGACAGCTTATTTTGTCAATCCTATGATAGTTCAAAGTTCAAGGAACATTGGTAGAATTAGTTCTTACTATATACAAGGACTCAATGATACAAGTACAGTTTTTGGACTCAAGTGAAGGCCCCCAGTGAGTGTAGGGGTGTATCAGGTTCTGCTCTGAGCCCACTGTTGTTCATACTGGTGATGGACTATATTAGCAAACAAGTTGGAGGGGACAGATAAACAAAGCTGCTGTATGCAGATGATGTGGAATTACAAACAGACAGAACAAAAACTTCAGCAAATGTTAAGGGAATAGAATGCAAAACTGAAAGCACGTGGTATGAAACTGAATACTGACAAGACAGTTGTCGTGCCAACAAATGGGGGAAATCAGAGGAAGTGCACATTTAAGATTTATTTTATTTTATTTATTTATTTTACATTTGTTGACCGGGCTAGTCTAACTGGATATATTTCCATTTTCAGTAGAGGCCCAGGAAGAAAAGCTCCAACATAGTACAAACAGTATTATGCAATTGTATAACAAAAACAAGTACAAAAAAAAAATAAGAGGTATATGCAATCAAAAAAAGGCATACTCAAAGTAAAAATACAAGTAGGTCAATAATATAACAGTTGTGAGATTGTTTGATAAGCGAGATACACTATAGTTCATTGTTGGTTAACATAAACACTTGTGGTTATAAGTTAGATAGATGGGAAAATATTGGAACAGGTTACCTGTTTAAAGTTTGTGTGAGAACTGGCTCAGGAGAAGGGAAGTCTGAATGAGGAGGTCAAATCTAGTATCAGAGAGGCTGCAGACAACTGGGACAGAGTGTAAGGGGTAGTGTGTTATAGAAGAATGCCAAAGAAGCTGAAAAGTAAGGTGTACAAAACAAGAGCCACCAGTACTACTGTATGGTACAGAAACCTAGGCAGTGCAGTTGAGGAAACTAGAGGTGATGGAGATAAAGTGCTTGACACAGGTGGTAGGATGCACACTGTGGGACAGATGAAGAACTGGTGATGTTAGAGCAGAAGCCAGAATAGCTCCAACTGTACAAAGGCCAAATAGAACATATTAAATTGGTTCAGGAACACAGAAGAGACAGGAAGAAGGTAAGAGGAGACAAGGGAATCTAGCAAAGATATGGATGAACTGCTTGAGAGAAGACCTGTGAGAGTCAGGCATGACTAGTGAAGAAGGTAGGAGATGGCACTGAATTGAGAGAGAGAGAGAGAGATATGGTGACAGTTGATATATAGAAAATGGGGAAGAGGGGGGTTGTTGATGATGATGGTGATATGAATACATCTGAAGTTTTGATGAAGATATACCGTTGGATTTTCTACACACACACACACACACACACACACACACACACACACACACACACACACACACACACACACACACACACACACACACACACACACACACACACACACACACACACACACACACACACACACACATATATACATACACACAGACATAAACTTTACTGACTATTCCTCTTCACCAAATTGACATTCTCTTCCTGTGTAATCTATTTATGTTCTGTAGTTCCTTATTTCCATTTAGCCAGCTCTTAGAACTGGAAATAATAGATAGATACTGATAGACAGAAAGCTGGTGCAGGCTATGTGTAGCATGCGTTCACCCCATATTTATGCTCATAGTCTGTGAAGTAACTCAATACTGACAGAAAGAAAAGACTGTCTGAGTCTAGGTATACTGGCTTCTGGGACATTTCTGTAACATATGGGAGATGCTGTAGGAGTGTCGAAGACATCTTCTAGTCACATCATCTCACATTTCCTGGCAGCAGTGTGCACCAAGATAGATGATTATATCCACTTCCCAACAACATTCATTGGAGCAAAGAACTGCCATGCAACAGTTCTATGCCATAGCCAACTTTTCCTGTGTCCTTGGTGCAATAGGCTGCACACGCATCCCAATTAAAACCCCAGCTGTACCTGGTGCTGAATAGTTTTTTAATAGAAATGGTGACCGTTGTTCATTTGTCAGGTGGTGTGCTTATCAGATGATGTCATTACCAATGTCATGGCAACACACCCCAGTAGTGTGCATGATGCTGCAGTATGGAGGGACAGTGGTCAGAGGGCCACTTTCTAACATGGTGAAATACCTGAGGGACTATTAATTAGTAAATAAAGGCCCACAGGTATGATGTAAGCAGAATCTTACAATAAGCATGAGGACAACATATGTGTTAACTCCTTTCCATAAATGGGGCCGTGGTTAATGATGCAGACCTCCATCAACCCCTGTTGAAGATGTATAAAACAGAGTACACACCATGGCATGAAATACTATCAAGCATGTGTTTAACATACTGAAACAAGCTTCAGATGTCTGGACACATCTGGTGGCGTACTACAATACACAACAGCACAGCTGGTTACAGTGTGTGCTATGCTACACAACATAACAGCAAAATATGATCTTACCCCAAGAGCCCCAGATGTCTGATGATATATCAGAGTTGTCACTGGATGATGGGGAGGACACAAGGGTGATAAGAAATATGAGTGGGTAACAGAGGATGTGGCTATATATCTTAGCTCCAGAAACATGGCAGCATCTGACACACACCTTTGAGTCATAATAAGCCACACATACAAATATACACCGACTAAACAGTGATGCTCATATGTTGCCTCACAATGGCAGCACAGAGCACAATTAATAGAAGGAAACCATTCGTTGTCCAGACTGAACATCATATATAACAGAAGCATCAGAGGTACCAGTAAGAACTTATACACAACACTCAGAGGAAATGTCAACACAGGAAGACTCTCTGCAAGGCACATCACCAGACAGGACCGCACAGGAAAATGTGTTTGACACAGGAGGTGTACACTATATAGATAGTGTGACTGGACAGGCAGGATATCATCATACAGATAAATACATGGAATGTTACATGTAAAACAGCCAATAACACAAGAAATCTAGGCCCAGGAAGTGTACTGCAATGTATCACCAAAGAAATACAGAAAAACACGGGCAGTACATTAAAGTTGATATATCAAACATAGCATTCTGTGTTACTACATGGTAAAACTCTTACAGCAGCTTGAGTAATTACAAATATCCCAATGACTGGCCAAAAAGAAAACAAACACAAGCAAGCATCACATCCAATGCCTGATATGTAATGTTGTATAGAAAGTAATGCCACAATGCACAGTTTATTGCAACAACATGACTTAGTTGCAGGTAATAATATGTGCAGGCATGCATGTAATCTATGGTAATGACTGCGCAACATATGTGGAACATACATCAATGATGAGGATACAGCAACATAGGTATATATGTGTGTGCAGAATCAGTCAGATTTGGGAAGACACAGATGAGAAGCGTATCTCAGTATGGGGATTGGAAGTGGAAACAGATAGACACAAATGCAGTGAGTTCTGAGGGTGAGGCATGTGCAGTAACATATTAAAATTTCATAAATGACACAGGTGTGCATACAGAGACATACCTATGCATGTGGAAATGCAAACAAGGAAATGTGTAATGTAGCAATCAGTACTGTATGACAAAGATAATATTTTGTTAACCATGTAAATATGTGTTATGCGTCCACTAGCAAGTGATGCATACATGAAAGCATGATGTCACATATAGTATTTCTGTTGGCAGTATTTGTACTAGCATGTAGCCATGACAAAGAAGTACTACATATCACAAATTGAAACTAGTCATCTAGGTCAGATAAATGATCATAAAGAAAGTTGCATCAGACATTTCACAACCCACCTAGAGATTAGTTAGTCAGTGGTCAGCATAGTGATCATTATTGCCACAAGGTCAGATTGACACAACAGGACACACATTGGATCAACTGTCAATGTTTCCCTAACACAGTCTAGGTTTCCCGAACTGATAGCTCACACTGCAATCCTGGCTGCCCATGCTTCATCTGGGAACACAAGTCCCATGGTGCTGTACCAAGGAGCTGGATGTGGTGACATTAGCTGGGTTCACAGTTAAATGAGAAACAGCAGATGTGCTTGCATGTAGCAGCACAGACATTGATGTCCAAGGGCCATGTGTGGGTCTAATGAGAGGGGGACTGCCTCTCCCACTGAAGATAATCTACTTAGTACAGATAGGGCACATAACACTAGATTATACAGCACTGCTCTAGCACCATCATTACAAGGCTTTCAACAGAGTGCGCAGCAGATAACATACTGTCACGACTTCTCCATGTCTGTGCTCCTGACCTTCATGTAACACACGCAGTTGGTGCGCTACATGATCAGTAACACTGGCAAGTGCATGCAGGTCAGATTACTGACATTGCTGTGAGAATTCATTCGCCTGTAATAGTAGGTCAGATACCCTCAGACATGCATCCACTCCCATGTGTAATCCAGCTGGCAGTATCAGTCCATCATGGGGAAAAGTCACCATCATTACCAGGCTGTAGATGGGAATGTGCATCACAGTCATCATCATGTTCATTATCTAATGCCCCCACATCATCAGAATGTCCAGCCACAAGTATCCTCCTTATCAGGGGCTACACCATGATCCACATGCCTGCTCCCTTCCTGGTTGGACAATAAAACCAGTTCAGTAGCCTGTGTACCATGGCTGTGCTATCATATTAAGCCACATCATATCCCATCCAGGATCAATGGATGGGTTACTGGGGGAGGCAGGCAGTGGGCATGCTACTAGAAGAAACAGATGACAAATTTCACATACCTTCACAGAAGTCAAATGATACAGCATAGTATGAACATATGGCACAACTATGTGACTACAGTGCTAATGATGATATGAAATTACCAAGACATCATGGCTGTGAGTAGTTCAGGGACACTATTCAACAGATATTTGACACATACATAATATATCAAGCAAATATGACAGATGAAGGTAATACGAATACTAAAATCTAACAAAAACACTGGAGCCAGAAAAAGTTGAGCACTTTCTTCCTGTTTATTACAGAACTTCTTCAGAACAATAAAACAAAACCACTCATTTCCTTTTATATAATCATTCTACTGACATAATTTCCTCAATTAACAATCCTTAAAAGGACACATATATTAAACACTTTAAAAAATTCTGCTACTGCTTTGTTTCTTAATGATGTTAAATAACAAAATAGTACTCTACAAAATAACTTTTGTATGAAGTCACAAACAAATCAGAAAAAAGCTTCTAAAAACTAAGCATTATTAATCATTAATCAAAAATTAATATAATTTAAATAACTTTTAACAGATATCTTATTGCTTGATACCTGTTGCTAAATCTGCTCTTAGAAACATTTGCCATTTAAGTTCTATTTTTTCTAAAAAATATATTAAAGGACCCTACAAATTTATCAGTATTGACTTTTCCCAATAAAAAAGCTGAACTTTCTAAAGTTTTCACAAATTTACTGAATGCTTAGCTAAAGCATTACTCATATCCTTTTTCTTAACAGCCAAAATGTGTTCTCTAACCGTGTGTTTTAACTCTCTAATGGTTTTATCAATATAAATGTTTTCACAGTTGGAACACACTGCAAGGTGCACTAAACCTTCACTTTGACAATCATATCATTCCTTAGCTGTCAAAGTATAAATTTAAATGTTTGAAATGATGGCTGTGTACCCCCATCATAAACCTACACTGACTACACTTTGCACAAGGAAATGGCCCTAGATGTGTTACAACTCTATTCTGAGTTTCTTTCTTAGGTCCCCCTTCCAATATTTCCTTTACATTTCTTGTTTTTTTACTAATAAAACTTGGTTTAGTTCCTATGACTCTACTCAATTCTTCATTGCCCAGAATAATCTTCCAATTTTCATTAATCAAGTCTCTAATTACTGGCCCATCAATGCTCATAGGTACAGGGAAAGCATATTTTAATCCCTTATTCTTATCTGCACCTTGTTGCTCTATATTTTTCTTCTGAAATCCTACTTTCAGAATTGGAGAAAATCTTTGATTTATATTACTTTTAACATAGTGTATAACTTCTTCAAGATCTTCATAAAAATATCGTCTATCAATAAATAGTTTAAGTATGTCCAGTTCTACAATAAATTGATGGTCATCACTGACCATCCTACTGAGCCTAATTACTTGCCCTTTAAGTACATTAATTTTCATATGTTTGGGATCAAAATGCAAATAATTGTTTATAAAAGTTTTCTTTCTGTATATATTATTTCTATATTTTCTACAGTTAACATCCATTTTCACTTTAACATCCAAAAACTGAACTTCTGTACCTATATTACCAATAGTAAACTTAAGACAAGATACTGTTTGATTAATTTGTTGGTAAAATTCAATACTTCCTGCCCAAATAAAAAACAGGTCATCAATGTAATGCCTGTAGTATCTGACATATTTAAACAACTCTGATTTCTCCAAAAATCCAACCTCCCACCAACACATAACCAGATTGGCAAAAACGGGTGCCACATCTGCTCCCATTGCTACACCACTTACTTGATGGTAAATTTCTTTACCTAAAATAAAAAAATTATTAAGTAACACTGATGTTCTTCATGTTTCATGGTTGCAGTCATTACATTTGGGTTATTTGCTTGCAGGTAGCCCTCAGTCGGCCTGATTAACAAAGTCTTGCATCCTGCATTATTTGCTGTCCCTTCTTCCATGACGTCAGGTCATCAGGGGTACAAAACATACAGCCGACGCCATTACATCAGTCTTTCTTGCCACGTGGTGCCCAAAGCAGAAGCAGTTCGCAAGTGCAGGTCGGCTGACATCTGAAATTTTCGTTTTCGAGTTTCAGAACCGAAGTCTTCAACTAAAGCTAAGTACCCCATTGGGGAAACTTTTTCTTGCTCCTTACCGATGTCAGTAAAAGTTAATAATTGCATTACTTGTGGAAAGCAAATACCTCATAAAAATTTATTTCGTACTGTATTCCTTGCCTAGGCCCTGACTACGACGTACCTTGCTGTCAGTTTTTTGCTTTATTTAATCAGCGCACTATCTGTTGTCAGTATATTTTTGCCTCTAAATATTATGGTTCTCGGTTTAATTATCCAGAAATGTCGTTGGTTAGCCATCCAACTACCGGGATTTTGAAAAAACGCAAAGATAAAGACCGAGACAGGATGCCGAGGTCACCAGTTCACTGGTACTCAGTCAGGCGCTTTTGCAGCCCCTGATACCCGCTACTTCTGATTCGCAGGCCTCTACTGAGACCCATTCAGAGTCTGGTGTGCCGCGAGATGCTTCAACTATGGAACCCGTGGATGTCTCTACTTTGGATGGGTCCGGAGCCGCTGTGCAGACACCAGCTTTTGAGGGTGTATTCAGGCCTATGGACTTGCATATTAAACTGACTCCTCCTTCATTTAGGCCTAAATCTCGAACCATGCCTAAATAAATGACGCCCAGGCCGCATGCTCAGTCCTCTATGCTTAAAAACAAATTATAAGAATGGCTGAAGCTCTTATAACTCTAATCAGGGGAAGCCACCCTCCACCTTCTAAGAGACCTAGGACTGAAGTTGTTTATGAATCTTCTGAACAAGATTCTGATTTTTCTGATTCTTCTGATGATCTGGATTTGCCCTTATCTACTTATGAGGATTCTGATGCAGAGGACTCTATTCCTTCTGCTTCCCCTTCAGAGGATTTCTCTTTTAGTGAAACCCTACATACTCTAAGGGAGCATTTCCACTGGGAAATCCAGGATTTTTCTGATTCAAAAAAAAGGCTTAGGGCTTTCTTACTCCTGACTCAGCATAGGCCTTTAGCTATTCCTCCTGTACTAGACATTGTTGATGATGCTTTTTCGGAATCTAGTTTGGCCCCTGATTCTTTGCCTCCTGCTCCCAGAAAACCTGACAGATATTACAGGGTTCCTGATTCACACAAGTTCATTTTTAAAAATCCTATTGCAGATCCAGAGACTATTTCACAGGGACCCAAGGGCATTAAGGCTTCTACTGCTAAAAATCCTACCACTTCTGATAGAGACTCCAGGGCACTGGATAGATGGGGTAAGAAGGTTTACACTTCTGCAACCTTGGCCATTAGGGCTTTAAACTGCCAGTTTCATATGTTAAAGTATCAGCAACATGTTATTGGATTGCTTAAACAGAAAATGATGTTGATTCCTGACTGTGCAGAAAATAAAGAATTACAGGATTTAATGCATTCTGCTGAACAGGTTGGAAAACATACTTTGCAATGTGGATTTGATTCATTAGAGGCCTCTTGCAGGGCTGCTGTTACTGGGTCTGTGCTCAGAAGACATGCTTGGCTTAAGGAGCAGTCTTTGCCTGATCATGTTAAAGCTAAATTGTTGGATGCTCCCTTAAATCAGGACTGCCTGTTTGGCAACAAGGCTGAGGAAGTTCTTAAAAAGATGGAAGATAAAGCTAAATCCGTGCAAACTGTTAAAACTTTCTTACAAGTTCAGCCTCCTAGATTTAGTAGGCACTGACCCTCTAAGAATTGGTCCTTTCCAGCCCCTTCCAGGTCTTCTCAAGCCAAACCCAGACACAATAGAAACCCCAGGTTTCAGTCCCAGGGGACACACAAGACTAAGCAGTGGGGGGTTTCTGCCCCTATGGAAAACTATCTCAATGACTTACTTTTAAAACTTCCAAGCACTTCCCAACTGAATGCTCCTTTAGGTGGAACGATTGGTCTGTTGGCCAACAACTGGGAACTCATTACCCAGGACAAATGGGTTTTAAATATAGTGTCCCAAGGATACAGATTTCACTTCCATACCTTACCAACACCAAGCGGGTGGCCAGATCTACCAAATCAGTGGGCAGAGGCCCAAAATAAAGTACTCTCTCTCTTAAGCATGGGGGCTATTCAGTTGTTACCAGAAGAGGAAAAGGGACAAGGTTTTTATTCGAGACTTTTTCTGGTACCCAGCAAAGGCAATACATGGCATCCTATCATGGACCTTTCTACTCGAAATACCTTTATGGTGATTCCAAAATTCAAGATGCTGACTCTTCACCAGCTGCTTCCTATGCTAGGCAAAGATGCATGGTTGGCAACACTAGACTTAAAAGAAGCATACCTGCACATCCCTATCAGAGAGTCTTGCAGAAGATACCTACGCTTCAATGCAGGCAACATGCACTATCAGTTCTCTGCACTGCCCTTTGGCTTATCTACTGCACCCAGGGTATTCACAAAGTGCCTAGCTCCAGTCATTCCATTCTGCAGGCAAAGAAATATTCAAATATATCCATACCTGGATGATTGTCTAATTCAGGCAGAAAGCCAGGACATACTTTTGAATCATCTGGCCTTTGTTCAAAGGGTACTGACTTGTCTGTGGTACACCATAAATGAAAAGAAATCACACCTGGTACCCTGTCAACAAATTATATTCCTGGGAGCAACCTTGAATACAGCTTCCCAGATGGCTTTCCTCACGCCAGAGAAACAAACTCATTTGACAACCTGCTTCAAACAAATGGCCACAAAAACACAGTTATCTGCAAGGCAAATACTGTAGGCCTTGGGGTTCATGGCCTCCTGCATTCTTCTAATTCCATATGCAAGGCTGTATATGAGGAAACTGCAATGGTATCTCAAAAGCCTATGGTGTCAACATTCACAGGATCTAGAAGCTATGATTCCTATCATACCTTGTCTATGCCTAGAGTTCCTTTGGTGGGCAGAGGCCTGCCACCAAAACAAGGGACTACCATTCATACTACCCCCTGCCGCCCAAACCTAAACAACAGATGCATCAGACTATGCATGGGGGGCTCACCTGGCAGCGAAGTGCATTCAGGCCAAATGGAACCCAAGTCAAATGCACCTACACATAAATAAAAAGGAAATGTTAGCTGTACAAAATGCTCTGACAGCCTTCAAGGACCACATTATTCCAGGACAACTAATGGTAAAGACGGACAACACCACGGTCATGTGGTACATAAACAAGCATGGGGGTACACACTCTTACCCCCTCTGCAGACTAGCCATGGCATTGTGGAATACAGCCTTGAGCTACCAAGTGAAGCTACAAGCTCAATTCCTGCCAGGAAAACTAAATACACTGGCAGATGGACTAAGCAGAAACCTCATGGACCCACACGAGTGGAAACTGGAACCAAGGATTTTCAACATTTTGACAAGCAAATAGGGGTGCCCAGATATAGACCTGTTTGCCTCCCCCCAGAACCATAAATTGGACAACTTTTGCACAAGGATTCCCCACAAACTAGTCTGGAAAGTGGATGCTCTATCCTTCAGCTGGAAAAACCTATCAGTTTATGCCTTTCCTCCTCCGCCTCTGCTCTCCAAGGTACTTCTAAAGATCAAACAGGACAGGGCATGGATGATTTTAATTGCACTAGACTGTCCACGCCAACACTGGTACCCACTCTTGCGCAGTGTGTCATGCTTGGCTCCATGGCAGTGCCTCAGACTCCTTCCCTGTTGTCTTGGCAGGAGAACCAGATTCTGCACCCTCAGCTGCAAACCCAGAACCTAGCAGCCTGACTAATTACCTAATCTCTTCTTTACCACCCCTCAGTAAATCAGTGATGGATATCATTTTAGAGGCTAGGAGGCCTAGTAGTAGAAAATCATATGGTGCTGGTGCAAAATGGAAAAGATTTTGTACCAATCTCAAGGGATGAGCACAGCAGTGACCAATTTACCTCAGATTCTACAATATTTGAATGAGATGCTTCATAAGGGCTTGTCCCTTTCCTCCATCAAAATTCATGCCTCAGCCATTTCAGCTCATTATAGCACAGAGCCTCCCCTCTTCTCTCACCCACAGCTCGAGCAGTTCCTCGGAGGGACCAAAAATTTAAGGCCACCGAGGAGAGCTCCAACTCCAGCCTGGGACCTTAACTTTGTCTTGGAGAAACTCACTCTTCTTCCTTTCGAGGAAGCTGCTACTGCAGATTTAAAATTCTTTTCCTGGAAAATAGCTTTCCTTGTAGCAATCACTTCTGCAAGAAGGGTATCTGAGTTACAGGCCCTTATGGCAGTGGAGCCTTTCATCATCTTTCATGCAGACAGGGTGTCCCTCAAAACCAATCCCTCCTTCATGCCCAAGGTGGTATCCAGTGTGGCTCTTAATCAGTCCATTAATTTGCCTACCTTCTTTCTTAACCCACAGAACAAAAGGGAATGGATACTGCACTCCTTAGATGTGCACAGACAACTTAGATTCTACTTGGACAGGACTAAACCTCAAAGGAAATCAGAACAACTGCTGATGGCATTTCCTGCAGGGACAGAGGGGAAAGCTATTTTAAAGCAAACCATTTCAAAATGGATAGGCCACTGCATTCATTTCTTCTATAAGCACCATGGAAAACCTATCCCACAGAGCATCAGACCTCATTCAACCGGGGCTGCATCTACCTCTACAGCTTTTCTCAGGGGTGTCCCTACAAGGGACATCTTAGAAGCTGCTACCTGGAGTTCTGTACATACTTTCACCAAGCATTATCATTTGCCAATTTTCTCTAAATCCAGAGCTGGTTTTGCCACTGAAGTCTTGCAGGGCCTTATAGCTGGTCCTAATTCTATTTAAATTCCTCCTCCCAACCTTAGCTTTGGGAATCTACCCAAATGTAATGACTGCAACAGTGAAACACAAAGAACATAGTACAGTTGTGTACACTTACCATAAATGTAGATGTTCGAGTGTATTCACTGTTGCAGACCTGGTTACCCTCCCTCCAGCCGCCTTTCTTCTTTTGGCTATACCTCTACTCTCACTTACTATGCTCAAAAAGCTTTTTGGTGTATTTGCTTTTTTGTTGGAGGTATATCCTTGTATTATAGATTTAATTGCTTCCTGTTAGGGGGGCACCTGACATCTGGGGCAAGAAAAACTGATGTAATGGGGTCAGCTGCATGTTTTATACCCCTGATGACCTGACGTCATGGAAGAACGGACAGCAACTGACACAGGACCCAAGACTTTGTTAATCAGGCCGAATTAAAGCTACTGCAAGCAGATAACCCAAATGTAATGACTGCAACAGTGAATACACTCGAACATCTACATTTATGGTAAGTATACACAACTGTACTTTTCCATTAATTGAAAAGTGACAAAAATATCTTGTTTAAACCTAAACAACTTTATCTAGGTAAAGCCTCATAAACTCAATCCCCTCATTCTGTTCTACTGCAGTGTACAAATACTAAAACCTACTTGATATGTCCTCTTGTGACTCCACACTGGAGATGTGGTTTAAAATGCCACTGTTGTGAAAAGATAGACATAAAAGCATCATCATTAAGCAGATACCAAGCATTATGTAGCATTCCAGCAAAAGTATAACACACAGCAAATAAGACACATACAAAATAGGTGAGGATTATGTGCAGATTGCAGGTGTCTTATGCAGGGGAAAAAGACCATAGTAATGATTAATGGCGCATATACAATGCCTTACCAGGTAAGTTTCCCTGTTTGGTGAGTGTATCATCTGTTATAATGTGGATCCTTTAATATAAGAAGGCACACAAACATCAGCATGTGGGTATGCTCCACAGTCATAACTGGAGGCAGAGAAACAGAACAAATATGGATCACACTAAAAGGATGTGCAGATACTTACGTGACAAGCAGAGCACATGTTAGCCAGATGTACCTGTGTAGGGAACAACGCAACATGAATATCATGGATGATACCGTCATTTTATGTTACGCAATACACATAATGGAAGTTATACAGAAACAGTGAAGAAAAAAGGCAGCATATTAAAATGAACTGTTATGCATGTTTCTCTTTCAGACTGAATGCACTAACAACTATTGCTATATTACTAATCAGAGGGTATCCATAAACTAATCAGTCAACCTACAACTTACAGAACTCCTTGTAAGTCATCAGTTTCCCCAAACCTGCCACAGACATTGCAGGTTAGTCAAAAATAACTACAAATATATTGTCATTCCATCTGCATATAGTCCGCTTTTGAGCCCAGATTGAAATCCAATAGAAAATCTGTGGGGTGACAGGAAGAGGGCTGTGCACAAGCGATGCCCTCACAATCTGACCGATTTGGAGCTCTTTTGCATGAAAGGGTGGCAAATATTGCCAAGTCAGGATGTGCCATGCTGATAGACTCCTCCCCAAGAAGACTGAATGCTGTAATTAAATCAAAAGGTGCTTCAACAAAGTATTAGTTTGGGTATGCACACTTATGCAATGGGTGTATTGTACATTTTTTATTTTTTATATTTTTTCCCCTAACAGATTTGTTTGTTTTTCAATTGAATTGTATAAGTTATAGGTCACATTAAAGGTAGGAAAAGTTTTGAAATGATTTATTGTGGTCTCATTTTTGTATATCAGAAAAACCTGGCATTTTAACAGGGGTGTGTAAACTTTTTATATCCACTGTATGTACGCAAGATGGTGGCTCCTGATTTGATTACAGCATTGTCCATGTTATACTTGTGTATTGAGCATTACCCAGGAATTGATTTGCTTCCTTCCTATATATATATATATATATATATATATATATATATATATATATATATATATATATATATATATATATATATATATCGCCATTTACTTTATATCACATGCCACTGGTGTGTGTATGTGTGCTGAAACTTTTTCTCTTTGGCTCATGTTATGTCACACATATACATTGTATACTCCAAAAAGGCCTTAATGAAGATGTACATCTGGTGTCAAAGTCATGGCCTCAAGCCAAATGCCAAAAAATGCATAGTCATCTAATTTGAAAAAAACAAAATACCCACAAATTACCACCTAGGTGGCAGCCCCCTTAATACAGAAGAGGTAGTAAGAGATCTGGGGACCCAGGTAGATAGTAATCTCTCCTTTGACAATCATATTGCCAAAGTAGTTAGGAAATCCTTCTATGTGGCCCATCTAATTACTAAAGGGTTCATATCTAGAAATAAAGAGGTTATAGTGCCCCTCTCCTCATCACTCATCAGACCCATCATAGTGTACAATGCCCCATTTGGGATGTACTTCACAAGACACTTCCAACAGCTGGAAAGACCACAAAAGTACCTCACCAAGAGGATTACTGGCCTCAAACATATGGCCTATGCAGACCGACTGAAAAAACTCCGGCTGTACTCAGTGGCATATATAATCAGAGGTGATCTCTGCCTGACTTACAAAGCCATGTCCAAATCAGAATTGATGGACATGCTCCACCTAAAGAAATCCAAGTCACTGTGAGCCACACGCTCTAGTGAGCTAAACATCACCTCAACAATAAGTAGAACATGCTGGAGGGATAGATTCCTGTCACAGAGACTCCCCATGATTTGGAGCAAAATTCCTATATACATTAGGCAGAGCCCCTCACTAACACTTTTCAAGAGAAACCTTGATGAATGGATGGGTAACAGAAAATACACCCCTGGGATCACTTCATTGGCTCTGCTTGACAGAGGCTCAGTTAATTAATCAATGGTGCAGCGAAAGCCGACACACTCTGGCTAGGCTTATAAATGCCCTTGGGCAGATAGCCTAGTACCTACCTATGCAACTATGAACCTATACCTGACAACCCATCTGTATTGCCTCTGACATGGCATATGTCTTTGACATATAGATCCCATTTCACCTATGTTTGGGTTATGTACATTTGTTTGTATATTACAAAGCCACATGCTTGTTTAGCTATAGTATTGGTTTGGCAATGTCCTTGGTTGTTTGCCTTTCACATGCAGGGTTGGAAGTTCTAACCTCCTCTCTCCTGCATTTCCTTGCTTGTATTTGCTCATCCTTGCAGTTGCTTGACTTATACTTGCACCACTGACAGCCTAATTGATGATTGTATTCAATATTCACTGTGTATTGCAATGACTTCACTCCTCATTTAGTTTTCTTCATCACACACACACATACTCCTGCCATCAGTCAAACACATTCTGTAATGACTGTCGCACAGTTTGCAACATGTCAGCAATAAATTATTCATAGGTTCATATGTATTTTTTCACGGCACTGTTGGTGGTATGCATCCCTACCCTGTTTGTCCATTTTCCTTCACCCATGTTGTATAGTCTGTATATGTGCTGTCAGTGTGTCTTACCTCTCCTTTACGCTTATTTCCAACCTTCGACTGTCATGCCTTGTGATATTTGTTATATGTTTATACCTGCTGTTCTGTTCTCCTCCTCTTTCCATATGTTTTCCATCCTTCTAGTCTCAAAAAAAAGGGGGGGGGGCTATTCCCACAAAACAAATTAGATATGCCCCTGTTGCCCCTCTGACTCTCCCTCATACATTACTATTCCATCATACTTCTTATGTGGCTCTCTTATTCACCCTTACCCTAAATCACCCTATTTTGTTCTGTGTGTGTGTTACATGTCTTTCCCATGCTTGTCCTTATTGAATTATTTTTTTTATTAGAAATTTTGCAGATTCCTTCAGATTCTACAAATTATGATGAGTGTATTTATATTTTTGTATAATTTTCATAGATGTGCATTGGTAATGCACACACACACACACACACACACACACACACACACACACACATCACATATATATATATATATATATATATATATATATATATATATATATATATATATATGTATCACTTTATGAATAGCTTTTCTTGGCACACAAATTTCATTTGGCTGCTTATGGCTGCTCAAAAGTTGTTGGTTATGTCTGCCTTGCACTGAGTGATTCTACATGCACTGAGGCATACTGGCATATTACCTGGATATACATAATTTTTGCACAGAAACCGATGCAATCCTCAAATGTTATGGAATCTGACTCTTGGTCTCTCAAAAAAATGTTATTTAACATTATTGTAATTTATTTGTATTACCAAACATTTAAACAGTTTCATGAAGTAAGTTTTATAGGATGAGTTTGTAAGTCAGTGCATTCATGGATACACATACTTTCTGTGTCTTTTATACTGCACAAGTTCTCTTAACTTTTAAAAGTATATATCAGACCATGCGAAACCAACATTACTCTTCATATACAAGAACAGTGCTGCACATTGTGTATTTATTTATGCTTCTTACTGACAAATAAATAAGCAATACTTCTTAGTCAGCAGTGTATACCATTTGCATTAAAAAAGTCACCACCCACTGTGCTGAATATTTGTAATTTCTCTTTTATATGAGTTTGCAGTACTCTTAGTGTGTGACGCTTGAGGCTTATATATGTAGGGCTGAGTGTTTTCAAAATTAAACATACTGTGGACACTGCAAAACCCACGTAATCTAATCAGATTGTACTTTAACATCTATTCTACATCCCAAATCAAAGTTAAAAGCTTCCATAATCCTTGCATTTCAAACCACACCAATAAGTAAAGAAGTATCCCCTCCCATGAGTACTTCCTCTTTCAGGTAATGCAATCTAGTTCTCAGGACCTTTCAAAGCTCACTAATATTAGAGTAAATTTATGTTCATATAACGAGTTTTGTTTTAAAAATAAAACAGTAAAAAAAAGATTTAAAAAATTAAAAGTACTGAAATTTCCCAATAAGTTTAGGAGGAAGATAAAACATTTATTTAAAAAAGAAAAAAAATCATGCCAGTTGCCTGTAAATGATGTTTTTATACCGGTTGTATGAAATGACATTTGACATCAAAACTGCGCAGTACTAGTTGTGCAGTTCATGAGCTGGGACTTGTGCATGCTACTTTGAAATTTTGGAATTGTAATATAAAAAATGACATTAGGGTCATTTGTTTAAAATGTTACAAATCATAATAATAAACCAATCATTATTTCATCAGTAAACAACCGACCACCATAGAATAAGAAGGCCTTCCAGTCCAGGAAAGATCATGTTACTGCATTGTGGGACTATGGTCAGACAAAGGGGTTAGCCATGTGAGAAAGCAAGGCACCATTTTTATTATTTAAAAATAAATGCTTTATTTATTTATTTTACATTTGTTTACCGGGATAGTCCGACTAGGCTTGTAGCCCATTTTTAGCGGATGCCTGAGGAGAAAGGCTCCAAAGATGGTTACATACATAGTAGATAGATTATACAAGCAAGATATAAACATTTACAAGGTAGATATGAACATTTAAAACTCATAATAAAATGAAACATGGCGAAATTAGATAATAAAAATAGCAATATAGCTAAACATTATTATCAATTATATACACATATAACATAACATAATACTAGGAAAAAAATCCTTTACTATATGGCAACCTGGTAGTATGGTGGGAAGTGAAATGAGAGAGAGGAGTTTATCCAGGTGCAATACAGGTGCAGAGACAGAAAGGAGGTGTTGTCTGAGTAGTTTAAACATGAAGTTGGTGGGGGTAGTGAGTATGTAGTGTGGGATTGAGTTCCAGGTTTTTGCAATGTGATTAGCAAATAGAGTCACCAAATGGGTTGTAAGGATTCACACCCAAAGACTCTCCTATGCTGGAACAAAATCCCGGTACATGTGAGGCAGAGCACTCCGCTGGCCTTGTTCAAGAGAAATCTTGACCAATGGATGGGTTCCCATACTAAAGGGGTGGCGTAAAGCACAAAACAATGGGCTATTTGTGTGTTTGTAGAAGTAGTTTGTTGGATGTTCGGAGTGTACGTGATGCGTGGTAGGGTTGGACAAGATTTATTGGTGATAGGCAGGCATCTGGTTGAAAAATGATGTTATGAGCGATTGTCAGTTGATTAAGTTCATAGGTTCATAGGTTCATACTAGGCTATCTGCCCTAGGGCATTTATAAGCCTAGCCAGAGTGTGTTTGGCTTTCACCACCCATTTTAAATTAATTTTGCTATGCCCTTTTTCGAGGTTAGTATACTGTGCCTCTGTCTAACAGTGACACAGAAGTGATACCCGGAGTAAACCTACATTCACCCATCCACTCATCAAGATTCCTCTTGAAGAGAGCCAATGAGGGACTCTGCCTAACCTGGACTGGGATTTTATTCCAGAGTGAAGAGAGCCTCTAGGTTATGAATCTGTCCCTCCAGCATGTCCTATTTATTTCAGTGCTGAGGTTCAAGTCTCTCGAGCATGTAGCTCAATGGGATTTGGATTTTCTGAGGTGCAGCATGTCCATTAATTCCGGGTTGGACATGGCTTTATATGTCAGGCACAGATTGCCTCTGAGCAGGCGGTATGCCACTGAGTAGAGCTGGAGTTTCTTTAACCGGGCAGCATATGGCATCTGTTTCACCCTTTAATCCTCTTGGTGAGGTACTTTTGGGGTCTTTCCAGTTGCTGCAGGTGTCTGGTAAGGTACATCCCAAAAGGGGCATTGTACTCAATTATGGGCCTGATGAGGGATGAGTAAAGAGGCATGATGACCTCCCCTGATCTAGATGTGAATCCCTTCATGATTAGGTGGGCTATATAAAATGTTTTTCTAACCACTTTGGCCACTTGTGCTATCAACTTGGGTCCCCAGGTCCTTAATTACTTCTTCCGTACTTAATGGATTACCACCTATGTGGTAATTTGTGGGCACTTTATTTTTGCCAAAGGGGATGACTGTACACTTTTTGGCTTTTAGCTTGAGGCCATGGCTCTGGCACTAGTTGTCTGTTTCTATGAGACCCTTTTGTAGGATGCTTGTATCGGCTGGAGAGTCGATTATGGCGCCTAGTTTGCAGTCATCTGTGGACTTGGTCAGCCACAGTCCTTCTGTGTTGGCTTGTACCTCCAAGAAATATATACTGAACGAGAGAGGTCCCAGGACTGAGCCTTGTGGGACGCCACTTGTAACTGGTTTGGAGTCTGACATGGCTCCAGCAATTCTAACCATGTGGGTTCTGTCCTTGAGCCAATTTGCAACCCATCTAGTGACATAGGGGTTTATATTTAAGCTGGTGAGCTTATCTATAATGCCCAAGTGGGGTATTGTATCAAAGGCTTTTGCGAGGTCCAGGTAGGCTGTGTGGACCACCTTCCCCTCGTCAATGGCCTTAGTGACTGTTTCAAAGAAATCGACCAGGTTTAAGAGGCAGGATCTGCCCTTAACAAAGCCGAACTGGGTAGGATCCAGTGTCTGTAGGTCCCCAATATCTTTATTTATGAGGTCCATGATGATCCTTTCCATAGCTTTGCAGACCAAGCTAGTCAGGCTTATGGGGCGACAGTTTCCAGGATCCGTTGAGGCACCACCTTTGTGGAGAGGGACCACTGTTGCTGTACGCCACTCTTTGGGTACATATCCTTTAGTAAGGCTGAGATTGAACAGTAGTTTTATGTTTGAGTTTAGCTCTTCTTGGAGTTCATGTAGGACACAGCCCGGGACACCGTCTGGTCCCATTGATGCTGTGTTTTTTGCTTTGGAGAGGGCGGCTCTTACCTGAGCATCTGAGATGTCAGGGGGGCAGCACTCTGCTGGGATAGATATTTGCCCTTTGGTGGGGAGGGGAGAAGTTTGCACTGAACCTGTCAGCTAGGATGTTGGCAATGTCTGTGGGTTCAGTGTATTTTTTGTCATTTTGGAATAATTCTGAGCATATCTGGGAATTCCCACCCAGGTTCCTAACATAACTAAAGAAAGCCTTGTGATTATCCTTAGTGTCCTGTGCAATTTTTCTCTCGAAGCTGGCCTTAGACGATTTTATGAGTGCCTGTAGTTTTTTGCTAATACTGATCAGAGATGCCTTCCTTTTTGGGATTTTGCTCTATCATGTAGTAGCTTCCTCCTTCTATTGTATAGTTTGTTTATGGCTGGGGTCCACCAGACAGGATGCCTGCCTTTGGAGGACTGGGTCTTGGTTTTATTTGGGATTGCATGATCCATGCATTCCTGAAGGTGTTCATAGAATGCGTTTATAAAGGATTCTGCTGTCTGGGCCGTATTTTCCACAGGCCCAGGGGCTTTGAAGGATTCCACCTCAGTTTTGAGGAGTGTGAAATTTGCTTTAGAGAAGTTTTTCACTGTGGTTTCCTGGGCAGGGGGTGGGGTCGGGATGTGAATATCCAGTGAGATTAGTTTATGGTCTGATCTTGCCAGTGAGGGATACACTTCTGGTCTGGAGCATAGAGCCCCCATGTTGGTGATGATCAGGTCCAGTATGTTTTCCCCTCTTGTGGGAGTGGTAACAAGTTGTTCCATAGCATTTGAGTTTATAAATTCTAGGAACCTTTGGGCTAGGGTGTTGGAGCTAGAGTAATGCTCCCAGTCTATGTTTGGGTAGTTGAAGTCACCCAATATAATGGTGTTTGGAGAGACCTTCATATTTTCCAGTGTTCTCAGGAAGGCCGAGTGGGGTTCCTGGGTTTGGGAGGGTGGTCTGTAGCAGGCTATAAACTGGAAGGCAGTTTTACCCACTGTTGGTTGCACATGGATAGTCTCTGATGCTTCGTGCTGTGCCACCAACCTGGAGGTGTGGGTATCTTTGACGAATATTGATACTCCCCTTTTGTGGTTCGGTCCAAGTTTTGGGGCTGAAAAGCATGGTATGAGGTATAACCTGGTAGTGCTGGGGTGCTCTCGAGCCTTGAACCAGGTTTCTGTTACTGCACAGATATCGATGTTCTCCATGCTAAGGAGAGTTTCGAGTGCATGCATCTTGAGGTTTAGACTTCTGGCGTTGAGTAGCATTACTCTTAGTTTCTTATCCCTTGTGATACCTATGGAGGTGGGTTTGTCTTTTGAGCCTTGCCTAAAAAGGCAGTATGGGGGTGGCAAGAGCCTTTGCCAATATCCGAAAGCCCAGGGGTGACAGGTGCAAGCCGTCCCTAGCGAAGCATCATGGCTTGTTGAGCATGTCATCCCAGGCTGACAGGCATTGTATCCCCTTTGAATGACACCAATACTTAAGCCAATTGTTGAAATTGATCATCTTGTCTTCATATTGTGGCATCATTCTTGGTGAGGGTAAGATGCTGCTCAAGGTCAGGGTCATACCGGCCTGGGCTACATGCTCAGAGAGCTCCTCTATGTCTCTTTTCATGTAGTCCAGGGAGGTACATCTCAGGTCATTCACACCAGCATGGACAATGACTGAGTCATATTTATACTTGCCTTGGATTGACTTGAGTGCTTGTGTTATGTGGCGGATCCTAGCACCCGACAGGCAGCTCACCGTGACCTTCTCCTTGTTCAGCCTGGTGAGCAGGACGTCAGTGTGCCTGATAATAGAGTCACCTATTACAAGTGTATCAGGTGTGTTGTTTAGCCTTAAGGGCTGTGACTGTTCGGCACACTGGCTTTGTGAGCTATGTGTTGCACGTGTTTTGTTTTGGGGTAGCAGTTGCTTGGGTGTCTGCTTTGGAGGTCTCTGCTGCTTAGGCAGATTTTTATTTAGAGCCTCAGAGTATGTTTTTGTGTGTTTATGTGTTTGGTTTGCTGCCATGGTAGGTCTATGTGAGACTGGAATTGTAGTGAGTGTGGTTTCCTTCTCCTCCTGACTGGTTATGCCAGTACTGAGATGAGAGAGCTTAGCCTCCAGTTTGGCTATATGGTTGCATCTCTCACATGTGTTGGAATTTGTTGGGAGGAGGAGAAGGTTGTCTGTGTACATGAGGCAGTTGTAACATTGCCTCAAGATTCCCAGATTCACCAGCTGGACCGGAGAGGAGATTGACAACTGACCTCTGGACATGCTAGAATAGTATTGGGAATTCCTTTATAATTGAAAAAAGGGCCAATGGGGAACAAGGTACTCAAGGGGAGTTTGTGAGGGTGTAGTGCTTTTAATTTTTTAGTGCTGACTTATATAATTGCTTTAGTGAGCAAGTGCCAGGCTTTAGAGTAGGAATAGGGTGTTTATTATGAGAACTAGATCAGTTCTAAGGGAAAAAGTGAAGAGCAGACTTTAAACCCAATTAAGCAGAGCTGCCCGATGCTGCGCTATGCGCAAAATCTCGCAAAGCCGCACCAAAGCGGGTTTTATACAGGGGGACTTGAAAGAGCTAGAAATTGGCCCAAAACAGCCAATAGACTATCAGATTCTTGTGCTGGGAACACTCCTCCAGGGATAGATAGGCTGCTCTAAGCTCCCCACTGCCACTGGTGAACAAAGAAGCCTCCCTTTATCCAAGAAAGGAAATGGGCAACACAGGAACTTTCCAAAAGTCTAGAATACAGCAAAGCCTGTATTTGGACTACTCTAGGTCAGGAAAGATGGGAAACAAGGATCATTTTTTTGTTTTTTTTTTTTTTGCAACAAACAGCAGGAAAATGCAATAAATATGTAACACAGGCTACTGCACTTGAGTGTGTAGCCTCAACAGGTAAATGCAACAAACAGGACAAACTTTAAAAGTGCAGGTGCAAAAACAACTTTAAACAGTTTAAAACAGTTCAAGAAGCAGAAATACTTGCAGTTTAGCTAGATCAGACAGTCGCCCAGGTAGTAGCAGCTCTAGCCAATGAAGACTAAGGGCAGTGCAGTGGTGGACCCTGTGAGGGAGGTTAGCAGCAAAATGAGCAGTTTTGTGGTAGGAAGTCTCTAGTTTGGAAAGGTCAGATTTTCTAAGGTTGGTGAAAATGGGGGAGGCGTAAAGAAGTGTGGACAAAAGGTGAGCTTTGGCAAGGGCCATTTTTGAGTGAGGGGTGAGGAATGATCTGGATCTATATAGGCAGCCAAGTTTTATGTGTATTTTCTTGACTGTTAAGGCAGTGTGTTTGTCAAATCTTAATGAGCCATCTATTGCGACTCCTAGAAGTTTAGAGTTATCTATTGGTTCTATTTTGGTGCCATTGGATTAGAGGATATTTGGACTGGAAGTATGTACTATTCATCTATCCAAACATGTAGGTAGATTTATGTGTGGTATTAAGGTTAATGGGGTGATGATGCAAGCTGTGTTGGATGGATTGGAATATTTGTTTTTCTTTTAAGAAAGTATTTATTGTTTGGTTATCCTGAACATGGATTGTACTGTATTTTAGAATCACTTGTATCATATGGCTCACCAGTGTATACAGTTGTGGTCTCTTTACTGTGTATCTGGCAACTGATACTTTTTGAGTAACATGAATTTATACTGCCATTTATTTTAGAACCACATGTGAGGTCTTTAGCATACAGGAGTTTGTAAGCTTGCATTGTTACACTATGCTGAATATGTACATATAGCTGATATCGGGGACTAGGCACTTCCAGAATCAGTTACAGAGTTCACAGTGAAGGATATCCTGAGGGCTAATGAAGTACACTGAATAGATGGAGAATATATATGTGTATGTGTGTGTGTGTGTGTGTGTGTGTGTGTGTGTGTGTGTGTGTGTGTGTGTGTGTGTGTGTGTGTGTGTGTGTGTAGGTATAGTCATCCTCTTGAAAGAGAATATGCTGTTCTGTATCCTCAGAATGTTTGTATTTTGTTCTACTTCACAAAAAAGCGTGTATGCTGTACAATCATAACAAGAGGGTTATCACTTTGAAATGTGATTAATTTCAGCATCCAGGCTGTTACCACTAACAATTAGTCAGTGATTGCACAGTAGTTGTACAACTTATCAGCCAGAGTTGAGCAATGAATTAATCCTGCTATTTCAAAAATGCAGGTTTAGAGCAGGACTTAGCAAAACCCTAACATTCATAGGAACCTGTTTATGGCTCCTACCTGATAACAAATTAAAGTATTTTTCAGGATGTGCAAGTCAATACAAAAATCAATGAAAGAAGTTGAAAGGTACTTAAAGTCTGCACATGGTCTGTAGTATGTTCATAATTTCCCACTTTGCCACTTCTTTCAGCTACACCAGACCCGTTTCAGTCTTTCAGACATTTTCTGCATCCTTTTTGTCAGCCATTCCATTGCCTTATCAGCTTTCCAAAAATAGTATTTGCATAAATCTGAACTAATCCCCTCATTGTTAAAGCTGTAAACTGTGCCCTTGTTATGCTCCTGTTGTTCTTGTTCATTTGCATGCCTACCACTATATGACATGTGTTCGTATGTAGATTCTGTTCTTCTTCCTCAGGAGAACATATTCGGAATGCCCCAAGTATTTCCTCATCTTAAAAAAAAAAATCACATATGTCTTTCCATCAGAGTGGACTTTTCGTTCATGTGGTCAGTCATTCTAATGCTTTTTTTTTTCCATATTTTTTGCTTATTCATGGTGGTGCTTTATTAACACAGTGCAGAGGGAGGACCTGCACTGTTTGACTTGACCATAGCTCACAGCTGCTCATACTCCCTAAAGTGGTTAAAGTCATTTGGTTGGTTATGCCCTACAAAAGTCGATATTACACAATCTAAAATATAGTCTGAAAGTCTTTGTGTGTTGTATTTGCATTCTGAGTCTATAACTGTTATTTTGTAAATGGTCCCTATAAAATGTCCATGTATCAGAAGAACTCAACTGCTTTGCATATTTACAGTTTTGAACCTCACATATGCCAAACTTCACCATCTTCCTCACTGAATAAGTTCTGCTTCTGTCTGGCCGGGTTTGAGCCATGCACATAATGGATCAGTGTTCTCTTGCGGGCATCCACTTCGCAGTTTAGAAAATTGTAGAAATTCAAGGAGAGAGAGAGGGTGGATTGAATCAGCCAGCATGTATCTAATTTACAACCACTTTTCTTTCTGTTTTTCACTCCTGTTGACTATCTGTAACCTGCATAATGCAATTGATAACTGCATGACAGTTATCAAACACATGCTACTGGATTTTCTGCCCAAAATTAGCACACTAGTTGAGTTGTTGAGCCTTATTTTTCACAGCTTCATAAATTACATGGCCAGCAATTGTGTAAAAACTATCGCTATTTCATATGTGAAGATACTGAAAACAACAAAAGATGTTCATTAAAAATGTAGTTTTTCAAAATGTTCTTTTTACATATTCAGAGTATCTCACAAGATATGTATTTATGTTACAAAACCAATGCAAATTCTGTTCTTCTTTCTGTAATAGAAGAAATTGCCTAAATGGTGGTCTTGATCTTCCATGAACCTTCAGAAGCATCCCATAACGTTTATTTACCAATAAACTGAACAAATGCACTTAACAGCAAGGGCAGTAGTGCATGCCAGAAGTAACATTTATGGCATGACATTTTATTGATTTCGCATTGCCTTTCATCTCCTGTGTTTATTTCAGTTTAGCTAAGATTAAATGACTGTAGATAATGCATGAAGTGTCAGTCGTTCTAAAGAAGCAGGAAGTAGTGTCATTTGGGGTTCATATACTGATGCTGAAATGAAGCTGTGAATATTGTAGAATATTAAGTTTAAGAGAGCATACTGTAGTTATTGTATCAGATGTGGAAAACTGATGAAAGCCTTGTGAGCACTGGAAGTAGGATTCTTTATGAGAAGGAGCATAGAAGATTAATTTAAAATAGAGTAGAATACTGTCAGTGCACTGTCAAGTACTTCCTATTCAAATCTACTAACTAAAACTTGTTTTTCTAGTGCCACAAAATGCATTTTGTGTTTGTGCTAGAGAAATAAGAATCTTTGAATGAGAAGGGAATTTTACCTTATTCATCAGAGTGAACATATTGGCATATCAGATGCATTTTCCATGTGCGTCTCACAGCTGGATTTGCAAGAACATCAGCTGTGACAAATTCTTTTTACTGTCTTTTTAGTGTGAAGTCTTTGTAGTTTTGGACAGATGTGTCTCCTTAAACAAGGTCAAAGGGAAATAGCAAAAGAATCAGGAAGAGCATCAAGCTGAATGTTCGTCAACATTTGATAGAAGCAGTTACAGTATTTCATTGGATTTCTAATGTTTTACAATGAGATAATCTAAATGACTTCATTTTTTGGGTGGAGTATTAGCAGTTGCCTTTTTTGTGGACACAAGTACATGTGTTTTTTGTCAGAAAAGTATGGAACACCAATATTTAGCGCTTTCATTCACTTTATTTAACGTGAACTTCATCAGAAAACAACTCTCCCAGACACTAAAGCACTTTATATAATAAAGCTATAATCACATGATCAATGATGTCAAAAATTAATTACATTCATTAAAGTAAAAAAATATATAAAATATAATAAATAAATCAATTTACTAGATTATGTTAAAAAATATGTATAACAATGTATATACAAATATAAATATATATATATATAAATGTAAATGTACAGATGAAAATCTTACATTTATTTAATTTGTAAAAAACATTTTATGTTAACTAAATCATTCAGTCCTGGAGCATGATCAGCTCCTAAATATACTTGCCAAATAGATTCTTTACATTCCAAAAGAAGTTTATTATTGCCAGTAAATAAACTAATATCACCACTGTCTAAGACAGAAAAAATTAACTTTTTAAAGTTAATATATTCGGTCGAATGTTTACCTAGTGCATTTGTCATGTCTTTTTTTTTAATAGCCAAAATGTGTTCACTAATTCTTTTTTTGAGAGTTCTTGTAGTCATCCCAGCATAGTAACTAGGGCAGGACTGGCACTGGGCTAAATGCACTACCATTTCACTATGACAAGTGTAATATTTCTTAGACCAATGTGTGATGTTAAGACAAAAAAGCTAAAAACTTCTCGTGTTTTTCTATGTTCAACAATTTATACTGTAGTATTACAGCTAAGGCTGACAGGCAAAGAGCAACGATAGTGGCCAGAAAGCAAAAGAAATTTAAGCGCAACATTTCTGCCTATGCAAACAAGACTGCTTACACTGTTAACACAAAAGGTTTTGATGTTCGTGCTTGTGAAACAAATACTACTTGTGCTAATGGTGAAGTTTATATTAACAACAATGTAAACAGTGTAAATGACAATGTTGACAATAATAATGTAAAAGTTACATCTAATAATTCTAACATTATTAGCTGTGATAAATGTTTGAATAATCAGAATGGTGAAATGTCGGGAACAATCATTAAAAACACTGTAAATTCTAATAATAATACTAACACAAATTTAGGGACAACAAACACGGTGCCTTTTTTGGTGGACAAACAAGGGAACAAGAGGACACCTACTTGGTCCAAAGGAGCTCAGAATCAGCCGAAAGGCAGGCTCAGGAACAAAAAGAGATGGTAGATGTTAATAGTCACACTAAATATGACATACAAATTCACAATTTATCTAAAACATCTCTTTCAGTTCCCATTATTAATCTTTTGAAAAAGGGATTTTCCTTTATTCCCTCGAATTCGTTCAATTTGGCCAAGACTATTATAGATTTCAGGTTAACTTTGAGGAAGTTAAATTTGAAATATATATTGCAAGATTTAAATTGCATTCAGTCACACACAGGTCCTAAAACACCCAGTACCTATAATCCACCTTTAATAGGTACATTACAAGTATTTCAAAACATGTGTGAAGAAGCTTTTAGAAATATTCCATCTATTAAATACGAAAGAAACTTAACAGAGTCAGAAATTGATGGCCTAAATGCATTAAGGTATAACAATGAGATACGCTTTATGAAAGCGGATAAGGGGGGCAAGATTGTCATTATGGACAACACACAATATCATCAGTCCATGGAATTTTTGTTATCAGATGAAAACACTTATAAGACGATAGATTCTACTTTCATTAAACAAAGTTACCTGAGACTTGATACTTTTTTGTTTGCCATGTTTTGTCAAGGTGAGCTGGATTACCAGAGTTACAGCTTTTTACAGGTAGAATATCCAAAATTGGCTATTATGTTTGGTATTCCAAAACTACAGGAAAACATGTTTAACCCCCCCCTTTAGACCTATCATTTCTGCTAGTAAATCTAAGACTGAGACTCTATCCATTTGGTTAGATTATATTCTAAATCCTATTGTTCAAGATTCTGTTTATTATTTAAAAGACTCTTGGCACTTGTTAGAATTGTTAAGGGATTTAAAACCATCCAGTACAGATTTCCATATGGCATCATTGGACGTTCAGTCTCTATACACCTGTATTGATCAAGACCAGGGTATTGAACATCTGAGAGACTATTTAACTAAATATAGTAATTTAAACAACTCTAAAGTTAACACTGTTTGTACCCTAATGGAACTAATTTTGGATAACAACTTTTTTACATTTAATGGGAATTTTTATAAGCAGATTTCGGGTGTAGCTATGGGTGCGAGAGTGGCTCCATCCTATGCCAATTTGGTTATGGCAAACTAGGAGAGTACTTTTATAGATAACAGTTGCTATAGAAGAAACATTTTTTATCGTCGTTACATAGACGATTTGTTTTTTCTTTGGCAAGGTACTCTAGATGAGTTCAACACTTTTGTAAGTTATTTAAATAGTACCACCGATTTCCTAAAATTCTCATTGGGTGGTTACGGATTGGATCTAAATTTTCTTGATCTGAACTTACATTATGATTCTAAAGTCAAAAAATTCACTAGCAATATTTACAGAAAATCTACATTTGCCAACCAGTACTTACATAAAGAAAGTAGACACCCACTACATATGAGAAGAGGAGTAATTAAGGGACAATATATCAGGCTAAGTTGATTAACATTCCAAGATAGTACCTTTCATGATGAGATTAAAATTTTGAGAGGTTTCTTTTTGGGTAGAGGCTACCACATTTCATGGCTAAAATCTATTGAAAGCAAAGTTATGGTCCTGAGAAAGAACAAAGCTGGTCCTATTTTGACTACTCATTTAATCACTTCTACTAACAATACCCTGATTGGAAGCAAAGAATTCACTAACGCTTTTGTTTTGCCCATTTCTAACGAAATGTGGATCATTAAAGAAATTATAGTTGAAAATTGGAAGGTAGTGTTAGGTAATCAGGAATTAGTTAAAGTAGTGGGTATTAGACCTAACTTTACTTTCAAAAAAGTTGTTAATTTGAAGAGTTTATTAGAGAAGAAAGTAGATAAATGTGCTACTGACACACAAGTAAATATCAACACCAAGGGCACTTATGCTTGCCATCATTGTAAGCAATGTAGATTTTTAAGCAATTCATCTTCAGTTTATTTTTCACATCTTAACATCACACATTGGCCTAAGAAATATTACACTTGTCATAGTGAAATGGTAGTGTATTTAGCCCAGTGCCAGTCCTGCTCTAGTTACTATGTTGGGATGACTACAAGAACTCTCAAAAAAAGAATTAGTGAACACATTTTGGCTATTAAAAAAAAGGACATGACAAATGCACTAGGTAAACATTCGACCGAATGTATTAACTTTAAAAAGTTTATTTTTTCTGTCTTAGACAGTGGTGATATTAGTTTATTTACTGGTAATAATAAACTTCTTTTGGGATGTAAAGAATCTATTTGGCAAGTATATTTAGGAGCTGATCATGCTCCAGGACTGAATGATTTAGTTAACATAAAATGTTTTTTACAAATTAAATAAATGTAAGATTTTCATCTGTACATTTACATTTATATATATATTTATATTTGTATATACATTGTTATACATATTTTTTAACATAATCTAGTAAATTGATTTATTTATTATATTTTGTATATTTTTTACTTTAATGAATGTAATTAATTTTTGACATCATTGATCATGTGATTATAGCTTTATTATATAAAGTGCTTTAGTGTCTGGGAGAGTTGTTTTCTGATGAAGTTCACGTTAAATAAAGTGAATGAAAGCGCTAAATATTGGTGTTCCATACATGTGTATTTCTATGCTGTTCACATGTGGCTTCATTTTTATAGCATGGCCATTGTAAGCACTAAGATGTGGTAGTTGTTACCTGATTTACAAAGGTGATTTTTTTTCTAACTGCTAATGATGTCAAAGTTAGCAGTGTTCAGGTATACCGCTGCCAAAGACTGACTCAAACAGAAATGGTCACAACCATATCTGATGGTTTCACTTACTGCACTTAGTTTTACCAGAAATAAAATAACAAAATTCCACCACACTCACTATTTTCTGTGGTAAGACAGAGATATCAATCAGGCAGTACTGGAAATTAATTTGGATGAAATCTGGTGTTTTTTGATAGTGTAATTCTGTTTTACTTTCAAAAATAACATCATTAGATTTAGCTAAGATTTTTTAAATTATTTATTAGTTATGAATTATTAACATTTGCTAACTAGGAGTCTCAAGCTGAGAGGTCCCATTTTCATAGACACATAGAGAGAAAACTATAGACTTAACTGTGGATAGAATGAAATGAATACAGTAATGTTAATATAGTACTCAATACATGGTGCAGTAATTGTACACGTTCTAGACAGATTATTACCCAAGATAGCTGTACATTAACAATGATAATTAAAATATGGCAACCACTATTTTGCAACAGTGCAAAACACTGTGCATGGTTACAGGAGCACAAATATAGGGTGAGAACAGAAGAATGTTATAAACACATGATCATGCCTAATGCAGCAATCAAGGGTAACAAGACAGCAAGTAAGACACTGTGTAGGGTTATTATCATAATAGAGGTACATAGGCTATAACTCAGTATAGTTAGAGAATAGGTAAAGTTATTTATTTCTATTCATATTTACTAACCAGGTAGCTGGACTGGTCACCAAACTTTTAAAGACATGTCCTGAGTTCAGAATGAGTAGAATAGAACATCATCATCTTAATAGACACTATGTTGCTCCAGTGTAAACAAACAGCATGCAGAAACAAAGTAACATTGTACATACCTGTTAGGTTACATGTACTAAATTTTCAGACAAATTAACAATGACTCCAATATTTCATTAAAATAAATGTAAACAGCCATGTTTTTTTCTGGTCTGGTCTGTTTAGTGTTCATCTATTGATATGCAGGCACATATTGATATGAAGTGACAGTATATAGGAATAAAAATAATGTATAGTTGAGGGTTTAATTATTAGTGATATTTCCAGCTATGTAGCTGTACAAGTGCACATTCAATGCTTATAGAGGGCTTTTAACATAGTCTTTAAGTGACAGTGATGAGAGTATCTGTTGCCCCAGTTTATGTGATCTCACAGGTTCATAGGCACTTACTAGACTGCTGACCGTACAGGATCTTTAGAATCCTAGCCATGCATTCCCATGAACTTGTTCGCCATTGTAGATGAAATACTAAAGAGAACAGTGAAACATTTACATGTTACCCATTCCCACAAAGGACAAGGGTGCTACTCCAGGGATGAATTTGCAATTTTCCATCCATTTTTTCAGATTACTTATGAATAGAGTTAAGAGAAGTACCTTGTTTTATGTGGACAGGAAGGCAATTCCGAAGAAGTGGAATTCTCCGTAATGCATGTATATATCCATCCAACATGTTCTATTAATGTTGCTGACAAGATTAAGATCTCTTGAGAAGGTGTTAATACCACTGTTGGACTTGTAGATGTGCACTAGGTCTGAGAGGATAGAATTTGTTGAGACTTTTTATGAAGAACAGAGGTCACCCCTCAGCAGCCTGTATGACACTGAGAATGGGGACAAAGCTTTGAGACAATCAGTGTAGTTTTTATGATTTTGGCCGTTAATTTTCTTGATGTGAAAACAGTCTGGGTATTCAGGTTGTGTCAAGTGTTTGAATAGGTCCACGCCCAAGGGAACATTTTTGTGATAAAGTCCCTTTTGGAGGATCTTGATGTCCTCCGGAGAATTACTAATGCACCTAGTTTACAGTCATCAACAAATGTAGTCAGTCATTGGCCTTTAACTTTGCCTTTGACTGCCAAAAAGTACATGGCAAAGAGGAGTGACCCAAAACAGACCCTTGGGGTATGCTGCTGGAGGTCATTTGGAAGGGATGGAGCTGCCCATCTTAATTTATTTGAGTCCTATTTGTGTCAGTTTGCTATTAACAGAGTTAATTACAGTAATTAAGTTACAGAGGGGTTTTTTCCTCTGCAGCTTCTCTAACTTGCTATCCAGAAAGGTTTTTATTGCTTATATCCTACTTTATAGTGCTCAGGCTCTGAGTGCTGTACTCTTTCACCTAATTTAACCTTCAGTTATTTTTTTCTAGGCACATAAATGTGGGTTTTTTTTCCAATCTGGGCTAGTATTATTTGACCTGCTTGCTGCAATTGCTCACATAATTTAAATTGGTAGCTGTGTTCTGAAAAGCGCTTCCTGGTCTATGTGATGTGAAACACATTTGGGGACAATATTGCTGTTTTAGCACATGTATCATCTCAATTTAGATTGTCTGATGTTAAATGTACTTGATTACATTATTGCTGTGCTAGCCTGTACAAATTATCTAGCTGTAAACCACCATATGCTTTTTCTGAAGTGAAGGCTAACTATTCTATCTAAATGTTTGGGAAAAGGTTTTAGATTAATTTCAGGACTGTATGTGCAGTAGTCCACAGAAAATGTACTACTGAATATAACATTATTTCATGTATATGAAGGTTGTACAAACTGTAAACCGGTTAGCTTCATTTTTTACCTTTAACTAATCCTTTTATAGGAATTAGGAATTACTTGAATATGACTATAAATGTTTCTTCTTTTTCCCTGTGAGCCACACAATCAGATGTTTAGGTGCCTAAATGCTGCCTACCTGCATTTAAACTGTACTGTGTCTTACACTCCACTCATTTACTGCCTTGCACTCCTTCCTCACCATTTCACCTCCTACTTCTGCATAGACTTTAACCTAGTTGCCATCTTATAATCTTACTTCTTTCTGTCTCTTTTTCAGCAATTAAGCCTTCTACTTGAGTTACAGACTGTCCCCTATCAAGGTAAAGAAATCCAAACAGAACAGGAGGGAATATCCAACCGGAAAGCCCTACGTGAACTACGTAGTCTCTCCTTGCTCAGCCTCACAGTGTAGGTGACAACCTACATTTATTTTAGGCATTTAACTAAAGATTGTGAGTGCTTTAAAGTAGTACTAATTGCAAGGGCCAGCACACCCGCGGACCTACCCCATAGGCCATCTATTAATATCTTACTTTTTCCTCATTTACCTCCTAAACTAGTGAATTTAATGTAATTCCTATATATACCACTAGACGGCAGCAGAACTCAAGGCATGTTAAGCTGTTTCTTACTGCCAGCCAAACTCCTCTAGCCCTACGGACTAGCCTCTCTCAGTTATCCCTGTTAGTACTCTTACTTCAGGTAATTACCCCCCACCCCATGAATGGTTTTAAAAGGAATTAACCTTGTTAGCCTTAAATATAAATAAACCAGACAGCTTATTCTACTATCAATTACTACTCCTGTTATAGAACTACTTAATTAACTCTCTAAACAACCTTATTTTTCCTGCTATAGAACTCTTTAATTTTACCTCTTCCCCTACACATCTATACTAAAAGCTCACCCTCTTATGTCTTATGTTAAGTAAATAAAGAAAGTGCATTTTACCTACTCAAAGCTTGTGGAACACAGTCTCACTGTATAACTGATTGCCTCTCAGCCTCTCTCAGCTGTGACCCACTCCGTTTGCCCTGCGGGCTTACTCCACTCCCCTACCCCCCCAATTCCCACCCACCTCCAGTGGTCCTAAACTTATACTTCTTCAACCACACCCTTTCTCCCATCCAACCAATCCCATTCACCATCCTTTTCACAGAATTAACCACACCCATACATTTTTTCTATCAGTGTCAATAACCCAGTACTTATAGTATTTTACCATATCCCTTTCCTTCTAGCTAACAAGTATTAGTTCCCTTCTCTCAACGCTCTCCTTATCCAATACCACCTTTTTTAATTTCAGACTTAACTCCTGAAACTTCTTATACATAATCTCAACAAGATGCCTTTAGTAGTAAAAACTAAAATAACCAAATCAATACTCATAGCTTTAATTTCAATTGCCCTCACCTCTACCTACCTCATCACCTCCTTTGAAAAACTGTACTATTACCAGTTTAACTACTCTCTAAAACAAACAGCAATACATACTCCCATACTTCCTAATATTCAAACTAATATCACTTACATTCCCATCTATCTACTAGCTAAATACCATAGACTCTCCCACATTAAATACAATAAACCCACAGTAAAGAAAGTAAAATATTAAACCAACTTTATAAATACTTCTACAATTAAACTAAATAATCCCTCCTTAAAATACGGTGACATCCACCCTAACCCTAGCCCTACCAATCCTGCTACCCTAATAACTAACCCTGGCCCTACCAATCCTGCTACCTTAATAACCCACCCTAAACTCCCTAACTCTTTCCTAATAGGACACCTAAATATCCGCAGTATTAATAATAAAGTAGCCCATCTCCATGCCCTTCTAGATATTCACTGCTTTGACACCTTCTGCCTGACAGAAACATGGTTAAAACCAGAGACCAAAGACAATTAAATCATTCCCCAAGGATATAATATATTAAGACAAGACCAAATAAAAAGCAAGGGTGGGGGAGTAGCAGTTTTATTCAAAGATGGACTTCAAATCTCCACTTTACCATACAACCCACCTCAGCATAGTAAGGCAGAAGTCCTTATTACCAGATTTCAAATCAACCAAAATAAATCTTTATATATCATCTGTATCTACCTACCGCCCAGTAATAATATAAATACTATAGAGGATATTCTAAGCTGGGTGTCCTCAACTTACCCCCAAGAAAAAATAATACTTGGTGATTTTAATACTGACTGGAAAGTTGTTAACGCTGATAATCCTACCTCCCATATCAACCTTCACAGCTTTAGTCAAACTATCACCACCGCAACTAGAATCAATAAACCAAACAAGAAAGAGAGCACCTTAGACTGGATATTTATAAATAAACAGAAACAAGCTTACAAGGTAGGAACTCTGCCAGACGATGTAAGCGATCATACTTTGGCCTACATCCTAAGGCAAAAAAATATCTCTAACCCCCCCCGCATATAGGATTGCACGTACCAACAAACACTTTAACTCAGTATTATTCCAAAATGAACTTAGTGCCTGTAACTGGAACCCTTTAAAAACTATGCCACTTGAAGAAGCTGTTAAATACCTAAACTCTAAATTCTTATCTATCCTTGATAAGCAGCACCCAAATGGTTCATTAGAATGAAGTCCAAACCAGCCCCCCTGGCTTTCTAACGAAACCAAACAGAAAATTTTACTTAGGAACAAGTCTTGGGCTAAATGGAGAGCTAACATAAATATCTCAGATCAACAAATTTTTAGACAGTTGAGAAATAGTACAAAAAAAGGCAATACTTACAGACAAAAAGAACTACTAATGTAAACTACAGCAAAATCACCAAAACAATCCCCAGAAGTTCTGGTCTAGTATAAATAAACTCCTGTTCCCAGGCCACTCGCCTACACCTACCCCATCTCAGGCCGAACCAAATACCCCCCCCCCCACCAAACTGCCAATACCTTCAATACCTTCTTCACAGAGACCATACAATCACTAGCCAGTCAACTAATCCCTTACAGCTCAAGCCTTCCCACCACCATACCTGGCACTCTACCAACATTCCATCTGCAACCCATCTCAACCACTCTCATCTACAAATTCATCCAAAAACTTAAATCTTCTACTCCTTCTGCTGACCAGCTACCATCTGAATACCTGCAAAAAGCAGCCAAAGTAATTACTTATCCCATATCCATCCTCATAAATAGAACCATTAAGGAAGGAATCATTCCAGATATATGGAAAATCTCCCATATTATCCCCCTACACAAAGGGGGTACCTCAAATGATTACTCTAACTACCGGCCAACAGCTCTTTTATCACCCTTAGCAGAAATTATGGAAAAATGCATTCACCAACAACTATTAAACCATTAATCTCAACATAACATAATAGCAAACTGCCAGCATGGCTTTAGGACATCCCATAGCACCACAACTGCCCTAGTAACTGCCCTATTATCCTTTACAGAGCCATCAATAGAAATCGTAATAAAAACAACCTCTCATCTGCACTCTTTATTGACCTCTCAAAAGCTTTTGACATGATAAACCATGCCCTTCTTATCAACATTCTTGAATCCCTTTCCCTTGACTGTCTGGCAGTTAAATGGTTCAAGTACTACCTTACCAATAGGCAACAGGCAGTTCTCTGGGAAAATAATATATCATCCCTTCTGCCAGTCACCCTCGGAGTCCCTCAGGGCTCTGTTCTAGGTCCACTTCTTTTCTCACTGTTTATCAATGACCTCCATGTAGCTATTCCACAAGCCACCTGCATTCAATATGCAGATGATTCTACACTAGTATGCTCAGCAAACTCCCCATCAGATCTAAATTCTGTAACTCAGAATGTATTTAACATAGTTGAAACATGGTTCACAAAACGTTGCCTCCTTCTCAATGCTAAAAAAACTAAGCTCCTTCTCTTTACACCCACCAGTAAGTCCTCCCCCATAGATTTCTCTGTCATCTCCAATAATGGCACAATTATATTCCCCGACTCTACCACTAAATTGTTAGGAATTACTATTGACAATAACCTTACATTTGACAGCCACATAAATAACACCATAAAAACTGTCAACAGAAAAATAGGCTCTTTATATAGAATTAAACCTTTCCTAACTCCAATAGCCAGAACTAAGATTGCACACTCCCATTTAATTTCAACTCTTCTGTACGCCTCACCCATGTATACTAACCTAAAGAAAAATAATCTTATCAAACTAATTCCTGTAATAGCATCGCCAGATTTGCCACTGGCAATCCCTTTAGAACTCACCACTGTCTGAATCTAATGCAGCTAGGCTGGCTTGAACTTCAAAACCATCTGAAAGTCTCCCAACTCACCATTGCCCACCTAACAGCACTCCTATACTCTCCAATCTCATAATCCCCTACAAAAATCTAAATTGTCTACACTCTTCCAGCAAACTTCTTGCTAGCATAAGCAAGTCTAACAACAAGGCTGGAGTTTCTCTGTTTTCCAACTCTGTGGGAAAAAACTGGAACCTACTGCCTAATGAACTAACTTTACTTTCTTCACTGCCTCTCTTTAAACAAAACCTAAAAAGACACCTCAAAACACACTGGTTATGCCCCTGCAGCAACCCTGATTAACCTTCTGCTTCACTACTGATATTTCCTCCTCTTGATCCGTAACTTTAATTCACACTCCTTGGAAGCAGGACTGTAACTGTTGAACAAAATTCAGCATACTGGTGTAATCTATCCTGTTTGATGCTCTGAAAGTCTCTATCCTGCTTGATGCTCTGATAGTCCACATGAATCATACTGTACTATAAATTAGCCTGTGCATATTGTCACCTTTACTATTGTAAATACCTACTTTATTTTATTATTACTTCCTGTATTTTTAGTATTCTTATTACTTCCTGTATTTTTAGTAATCTTTTTTATTGAAATCCTTTCATTTACTATGTAATAATATTGATTTTTAATTTTAATTTCAATTTTTATTTGTTACTACTGGAGCTTTTCTCCCCAGGCCTCTACTGAAAATGGAAATATATCCAGTTGGACTAGCCTGGTTAACAAATGTAAAATAAAAAATAAAATAAAAATTAAATAGGGATTGACATTTAGCTAAGAAAGTTTATCGACAATACCCGAGTGTGAAATGATATTGAATTAACTTTAACAAGGTCTAGTTATGTGGTATGTACTCATTTTCCTTCATCTATTGCATCTGTAACCTTCTCAATGAAGTCAGCCAAGCTAAGTTGGCAGGATCTGCCCTTGACAAAACCAAACGTGCTTGGGTCAAGGGTTTGTAGGTCACCTATATCCTTGTTTATTGATTCCATAATGATCCTTTCCAGAGCCTTAAAGATGAGGCCCATCAGACTAATGGTACTATAATTATATTATATACTATGTGAAGCCATAAGGAAAAATGATTGCCAGTATTGCACTTATGCCCCAGTAATACCTGTCAATCAGGCCTCCTAAAAATTTGCACCCCTTCAACAGTACCTCCAGTGTGTGTGTGTGTGTGTGTGTGTGTGTGTGTGTGTGTGTACAGTGCCACCAATTTGTGTGTTTCTGTGTGTGTGTGTGTGTGTATGAGTGGGTGACAGTACCACCAGTGTGTGTGTGTGTGTGTGTGTGTGTGTGTGTGTGTGTGTGTGTGTGTGTGTGTGTGTGTGTGTGGAGCATGAGTGTACTAGCTTTACTGTCTCATTGACATAAGTGAATCTAATGTCAAAGGAAAAAAATAAATTATAATCCTTAGCAATAGTAACTTGATTAAAGCTTTTGTTACCCACACACCGTCTGACTTGAATTAAAACTAACAATTAGATTCACTTGCAGTTTGAAGCAGTGTTTCTTTATTAACAGAAATTGAATATTCAGGGTTTCTTATAATAATTCAGTTTATTATGTTAACACCTTTCCAGAAGTTTGTAGAGTTACCGACTTCTTACAACCTCTATAACTAATTTTTTTGTGTGTCTTTCGGCTTTTCCCGGTTAGGGGTCGCCACAGCAGAACTCCGGTCTGCTAATGATTGGCAGTAGATTTTTACGTACTGGCTTGCCGGGCCTAACGCACAACCTTCAGCGAAGGAACGCCCATTCACGCATGTCGCCACACAGAAGACGCTCTAACTGAGAATCGAACAGGCAACATCTAACTGTGAGGCGACAACGCTACTGCAGCACCACCACCGCAGTAACCTCTATAACTAATAAATGAGTTAATTTATTAAGAACAGACAAAACATTATAAGTAAAGCTTAGAATAAAATTAGTACTGGGAAAGGCTTTAATAATGAATCATTTAACAGGGACAAGAGACAAACAGTTCCTAGCTGTACAAATTCTTGAAGGTAGTTCACCTGTATTGTACTTCCAAATATGAAAGATGAAATAATGGCTTCTAAAATGATCTGCCCTGACTTACCTAGCAGAGTTACTGAAAACCCTGCCATGAAAGGAGTGTTTCACGATTTTATGATTTAACTCTAGTAGGTTGTAATGATGAAATAATACTGCTAGTGTTATTAGAAGCAAATTCAGGTCAATGTACATTGAAATCACCTGTTAAAATGATTTCTTTAGCAATATTAGAACCCACTCAGTCCAAATTCTAGAAAGTCATTTGTCAGCAGTCTTTAACGTATTCACTTTTATATACATATGGGATGCATATCATTCTTTTTTCTGCTCTAAATGTCATTAGTTTTAAACACTGCATCAGGTTTCAGAAGTGGTTAGAAATGTTCCTTTATAATTTATAGAGAAAAGTAAAACAGATGTCAAGGGAAATATTCTGGTAAAGTAGATATTGTGCAATAGATTATTTTTAAACACTGCACTACTACTTTTAGTACACCAAATAGTACAATTGGTATCATTTTTTTTCCTTCCAGTACCTGGTTATGTTGGCATTCTTTTAATGTTAGTACGTACATCCTTTTTGTCACACTGCCAACAGGAATCATACCGTTTCCCACATTTACTTTAAAAAAACACAAATGTGATTAGTTACTTTTACTTTTAAGACATACTTAACTAGAGAGCATGCCATTTGCAGTATTTGTTCTGAAGTTCTTTTAAATGTAGTTTCCAAATCTTTCAAGTGAAATAGGAAAATATGGAATTTCTAGCCAATGGAAAAAAAGTTCTACTTTGTAAAGCACCATTGGACCAAATGCCATAATCTGATGAAAGGAATATTTGTGTGATACACATACTAGGACCCTGACTGATGTAGCCCTTTATTCACAATACAACACTGAAGTATAGAACATGTCAAATGACTTCTATCATTCTGCATCGTGATTTATGGCCTAATAGCAAGCTTTGTAATAGAGATTTGGAAGCATCGACTTAAACAAGTTTTTGTCGCTTCCTGAAGAAAAGTAGAAAAATGTTAAAAAGCTGATATGTTGCAATATATTTGGAAATGTTAAAAGTAAATAAACTGGATAAAATAAATGTGTCACTTTCTTGATTAAATGTATAGAACAAACAACTAGCAGTTAGGTGGATAAATGCCATGTGCATTTTGTTGGCATCTTATACCCCCTTGATGGAGGCTTGGCAAAATATTTACTTTACCATTCTTTATGTACATTTGTTTTATATAGCAGTGTTCTCTTGAAAAAACAATTGATTTTATTTATATTAACTAACAAATTGCAGTATAAATGCTAACCTTCTGACCCAGTTTATAGTTTTCAAATTCTTTCAGAAAACACTCCTCACAGCTTTTACAGCAAGTTTCCTGATGTGCCTAAGATTCTATAAATTTGATTTCAAACAACCAAATCCATTTCTTCTAGCAACAAAAACACTCAATAGAAGTGTCTGATTTGTTGACATTTTTTTCTCAAATCTACCCCTACATGAATTATATGAAAAGAACACGATGTGGCCTGATAAATGTTACCATCACTCTCTATTTATAACTTCAACAAATCTTAATTTTGTTCTCCAGGTAGCATGCCATAGCTATGATTTTGTAAAGAGGAATGCAGTACCTTTATTTGTGTCTTGTAATGTGCTATGCACACACACTGCATTTTAATATTTTGCTGTTCTACCTTTACTTTGCAGAACATTCGACTACCTTTATTTATCGGCAGTCATTTTTGCACACAGTATTCCTCTATCTACTGTGGTCAAATGCAATGCATTATTGTTTGTTGGGAGACTTTGTCACATAGTAAACTGAACATTTACAAGTATAATTTCTTTCTTGGAATGTATTACATAATAAAATAAACACAGCTGTTCACACAATATGGTTCAATAGCCTGGGAGTACAGTAAAACCTGTCTGTCCATCATTCAGACTGGTAAGCTACAGAGCAAGTGTGAGACTAGGCATAGTACAGTTATATATGCCTAAGAAAATGTAATGATGGGTAGTGCTATTCATGAACAGTAACTGATCTGCACCTTGATTATCTGCACAGCCATTATTGTCTGACCAACTGTAGTTTGGAAATCACCTATAGGTCTAGGACAGGGTTTACTAGGACCATTCTCCAGGGACTCCTGGACCCTTCCCCTTCCACCTCCCATTTGTTCTAAGCTATGGTAATCTACCCATATAGCTAAGGCTACTGTAGCAGTGATCAATATAAAGAACGCAGTACACTTTAAACTTACCATAGCAATATATGTTTAAATGATCACTGCTGCACCAGCCACTCCCTTTCCTCCATTATTTATTTATTTATTTATTGTTATTTTGTTTCCGGCTTGAGGAGCTCTCTCTCTCTCTCTCTTTCTATATATATATATATTTTTTTTTTTTTTTTTTTAATTTATTTACACACATACATACATACACACACACACACACACACACACACACACACACACACACACACACACACACACACACACATGCACACACACATATATATATATATATATATATATATATATATATATATATATATATATTCACTAGCATTGTCTTTGTCAGGGTGTTTGCCTCCCTCTCTCTATTGGCATAAAATCGTTGAAAGACTTGGCACCCACACTGTGTTTTAAGTGATCTCAGCTTGAGATTACTAACAGTTTGGGTGCATGGGAAACTTTGGAAGCTTGCCAGTTGTTATATGTCATTAACAGGTTATAACCCATATAACTAAGGCTACTGCAGCAGTGAGCATTTGAGTATTTGCTCTAATGGTATATTTACTTACCCAACTATATTTTTTCTGTCTATAAACTATATAATTCACCATTATAATTTTTTTCTATTTCTTTTTCAGTAATGTCCCCTTCACATTTTTCTACATTAATATTCTTAAAGCGACCAAGCCAAAGAAAATGTTTCTCAATATATGTAGCATGTATTTTAGATTTTTGTGTGATTTTATTACTGCTTTTGAGTTTCTAGTTGTGCTGTTTTTAAAAAAAATGATGGCTGTAACTTTAAGAAGGAGGAAATCATTTACCAATCACCTGGCAACAGGGATTATATAAAGGTGTTTGGCCACTTTTATGGTGTTCTAATGAAGTTTCTATTATGAAACAAAAGCACTAAATAAACACATTTAGAGTTTATCTTTGGCTTGGTCGCTTCAATTTTTATTTGGTTTGTGTGGAGTTTTGGCTGGTATACGTTAGTATTCACATGTGACTACATTTCTTCTGCATTATTTTCTTCCTCTTCTTCTAGTCTTTTCTCTAGCAAAGGACAATCTTGACCCAATATTGAAAGTTTCCCCTTTTTCCGTTTATATTTATTATATCAGAAACATGTTACATTTTTCCATCATGCACATTCTCTACCACCCATCGGCCCATACATTTCTCTCATCATCAATTTGCTGCAAAATAGAAAATCTTTTCATACCATTACATCACTATCTGTAATGTGTGATGTACTGAATTGCCCAAATATCTTACCTTTCAGTTATGCTGGAGTTGGCAGAGAGGTTGGAATTGCCATAATTGTTAACGCATTTACCTCATAGACATACAGGTTAAAAGGTTTGATTCTCACCCTTAAGGTAAATTCCCTAGGTTTAAAATAGCCCAAAAGAGCAATTAACATAGTCCTTACCTATGAATTTAAAAACATTTCAGAGGTCATTTTTCTCAACTTTCATTATGAATCTGTCCAGTAATGCAACCGTTTTCAAAAGCCACTTCTCTCCCTAGATAAATGAGTGATTTTACAAGTTTTAACTGAAAACCTACTCTCTATGACAAAGTAACAATAACTAAGTACATTGGTTTTATATTCATTATTCCTTAGCATGATGTCATGACAGGAGAATGTATGACCAGAAATTTTAAGCTTACTGCATATTGAGAGGAAGATAAATAAAAATAAATTAATCTTTGTCTTGATTAAAATTTTACTAAGCATTTTATGTGATTGTTTTATATATCACTTTAGAGGCTAAATTCCTGGAGTAATGCTTATTATATTGCATACATACCTTAAAATGTAAGCAAAATAGTTGAGCATCATACCTCTCAATTGCCTCATATTTTTGCTGTGTTCCTCATAAAATTTGTGGTTTTCTAGCTTTGTGTGGCAATTAAATGGGGACTGAATTCACTAAATAATGACAAGCATTTGAGTTTCAGGCTTCATATCCTTCATATAATGCATGGCAACACAAGACCATTTATTCTAACAGCTTTCTAAATTTATAAGACCATTAGTTTTAGCTTTGTCCAGTGGTTTTGTGCCTTGAGATTGAGTGATATGTGAACATTCCATCTCAAAGATGTCTGTTAAACAACACATTGTGCTGAACTTTAGACAGTAACCATTTAAATTTGCTATAAATTCAGCAGAATATTTTGTTCAGTTCTTCCACTTGAACCTGCTGCCTACTGCTGATCTACCACCTAGGCTCCAGACCCCTTCTCACTTACTTGCTTTTCAGATTGCACAGTCTTCGTAATGGTGCTAACTTTACTATCCCCCCTCCATCACTTGTCACTTAGAAATTCCCCTTGTCATTTTATACCTTCCATTCATTCCACTACGTGTCTGATGGACATAGGGCACATTGCATTGCTTTACTGTCAATTTCTCACCTGTTACTCCACTCTGAACTGGGCTTCACTTTATAGCCTTTAGAATGTTATGTTTTCAGTAACTAATTGATATATCTTGTTGCATTTCTTATCACTTTTGAATTACAGTGTATTTCTCTGCCATTCAGAGTTGGCTGAATTGTGCCAGAATGCCTGAAAGTGGTCCATGGCAATTGCATCTGCCAGTTTACCAAAAAAGTGACCAAGTTAATGAATTATGTATAGTGGAATTCTGGGTAAGAAGAGTACCAAGCTAAAAGCAGTTATCCACATTCACATGAGATCAGAAGCTGTCATGTGCTGCATAATTTAAACAGAGCGATCACAACTGACAGATGCTCTTAAAATATTTCATAAAGCGATGATGCTCTAATTTAAAAGTAAAGCTCAAACTTAAATACCACTGCTCATAGGAGTAGCCGTTTCAGAAGGAAAACACAAAATGCTGTGCATACTGAATGAGGTAGCACTGCATAACAACAGTACAGAAACTGGAACATCTGCCATAAAAGCTGTCTAATGTCAGTGCACAGTGTACTTAGGAGTACACTGCACTGATCTGCCATAACAGCTGTCTAATGTCAGTGCACAGTGTACTTAGGAGTACACTGCACTGATCTGCCATAACAGCTGTCTAATGTCAGTGCACAGTGTACTTAGGAGTACACTGCACTGATCTGCCATAACAGCTGTCTAATGTCAGTGCACAGTGTACTTAGGAGTACACTGCACTGATCTGCCATAACAGCTGTGTCAGTGCACAGTGTACTTAGGAGTACACTGCACTGATCTGCCATAACAGCTGTTCAGTGCACAGTGTACTTAGGAGTACACTGCACTGATCTGCCATAACAGCTGTCTAATGTCAGTGCACAGTGTACTTAGGAGTACACTGCACTGATCTGCCATAACAGCTGTCTAATGTCAGTGCACAGTGTACTTAGGAGTACACTGCACTGATATGGCTATCAAACAAAAAAGCGATTTTCCTGAAACATAAATTGCATTCCTATGGCCAAATATATTAGGATTCAGTGAGTCCTAATATAGAGAAATGCTGCTCAGTAAAAAATATGTTTCTTCAAGGGAACTGTTTCTTCAGAAATGTCATTAATCAATAAACAGCATTTTTATTTATATATATAAAGGTTTACTATCACATGTTCGACACTACTGTGGCCAAAAGTGCATATATCCAAAGAAAATGTTCGGAAATCACAACACCGACCACAGTAAATGCCGAACTGAGCATTTCAGTGAAGTCGAATGTCGAACATTTCAACTTCACTGAAATTCTCTTAGCCGCTAAACATATTTTAACATGTTTTGCAGGGGGCAAGCACCCCTGAACTCTCCTACTTATATATACAAACTCCGAGATCACACTACACTGAGGAAAGGGTACATTTCCCAAACCCCACTACAGTGCGATCTACACTACACTGTCAAACCTTGCTATAGCAGCTGTTCACTATTGTAAGGTTTGACAATATAGTACTCACATTAATGGTTCTGCTACCTGATTTATGCACATACGTTCAATTATGTGATTGTAAACCTATATATATATATATATATATATATATATATATATATATATATAAATATGGGATCTGTACGGATCACCAAACGGCAACATAACTGAAACAGATTCGGCCGGGCATACTTGCACGAAAGTGCTTTTCACCAAAAAGCACTTTCACATAAGTATGCCTGTTGCGGAGATAACACTACACTGGGGATAAGGGAAAATTCCCTTTTCCCCACTGTAATGCAACCTCAGAGTGAGAATATTTAAATAGGGATGGGGGGCTTGCCCCCCTACAAGAACGTAAAAGTAATGTTTTATTTTTTTTTTAAACACACTTTAACAAAAGTGCTTTTTTCGGTGAAAGCACTTTCGTTAAAGCATGTTCGGTGATTGTGGATTCAGACTATTGAACATTCATTTAATAGTCCTAGATCTATATATATATATATATATATATATATATATATATATATATATATATATATATACATACACGTGCTGCGGTAGCGTTGTCACCTCACAGTAAGACATTGTCCTGTTTGATTCTCAGCTAGAGCGTCTTCTGTGTGGAGACATGCATGAATGGGTGTACCTTCGTTGAAGGTTGTGTGCAAGGGCCAGCAACTCGGCACGTAAAAATCTACTGCCAATCATTAGTGGACTGGAGTTCCACTGTGGCGACCCCTAACCGGGAAAAGCCGAAAGACACAACAACATACATGCACGCGCACACACACACACACACACATACACACACACACACACCGAACACTGAGAACTGTGATATCAGAATGTTGATGGTTCATCTGACTAAAAGTTCATAATGTAGACAGAGGTAGTGGGCTGGTATAAGCGAGAGTGTGTTTGTGCAAGTGCTGGTGAGTTAGGGATAGGATTAGAGTAAGGATTTAATAAGAGTACAACTTTCATATTGTCCAATTATATTTTGCTGCACATTTGTGTGTGTAAGCCTGTCTTGTGTAGTGGTAGTGTTACAGAAAGTGTTTTTCTAAGATAAGATGCAGGGTTAAGGTTAGAGGCAGGGTTAGGGTTACCATGCATTTGTATGGTGGTGTCCACTGTACTATTGCATACTTACCATAGCCCTAACCCTGCACCTTAACTCAGACAAACTCTTTCCATAACATTACCTTCATTCAGACAAACTATACCCTATAGTATTGCTATAATTTATGATTTTTTATGTTTTTCTCTGATTTATTTCCCGTGGGTTTGAGTGCTTTTTTGTTGATATTGTGAGTGCCAGCATTTTGATGTGTCTACATTATGACAATATGACCTCTTGGTATTTTGATGTGTCTTAACTGTAATGTTTTTCTGTGTCTGTGTGTGTGTGTGTGTGTGTGTGTGTGTGTGTGTGTGTGTGTGTGTGTGTGTGTGTGTGTGTGTATGTGTGTGTGTGTGTGTGTCTGTATTTTTATATATTTTTTTTTCTTTCAATTATTCATCCATCACGTCACCCCACTCCCAATTTAAGAATTTGCAGCAACTAATGTTCTAAATAAAAAGTTAGTTTTTGCTGATGTGATCTCAACAGCTGCAGAGGTGTGTTCTGAGGAAACAAAACACAGTAGCCAGTTTATGAAACTGTGTGCACTGAAATTTAACTCATTAAATGGTGCTTCAGTGAGTCAGGTTACTCACATCTGTAATAGTATTTTAACTGGGGTTGCCACCTTTTCAGTGGGCCAAAGTGGGGCATGGGGGTGTGGCCAATATGACACTGGCCAAACCCTCTACCATGACATCACCACAGGAGCGGTGAAGGAGATGCTGTTATGGGTATGACGGATGGCTGCTGGAGTGGCAAGCTAGCTGGCTAGCTGGCTGCTGGAGTGGCTGGTTGGCTGGCTGCTGGAGTGGCTAGCTGACTGGCTGGCCAGCTGCTAGAGTACCTAGCTGGTTGGTGGGAGTAGCAGCTGCATGGATGGATGAATGACTGGATGGATGGCTGGCTGCATGAATGGATGGATGGATGGATGGCTGGCTGGCTGAATGGATGGATGGATGGATGGATGGATGGATGGATGGATGGATGGATGGATGGATGGATGGATGGATGGATGGATGGCTACATGAATGGATGGATGGCTGCATGAATGGATGGCTGGCTGGTTGAATGAATGGATGGCTGGCTGGCTGGAAGAATGGCTGGCTGGCTGCATGAAGGGATGCATGGCTGACTGGCTGGCTGCATGAATGGATGGCTGGCTGACTGGTTGGAAGAATGGCTGACTGGCTGGATGAATGGATAGATGGCTGACTGGTTGGCTGCATGAATGGCTGGCTAGTTGAATGAATGGATGGATGGCTGGCTGGCTGGATGAATGAATGGATGGAAGGATGGATGGCTGGCTGGCTGGTTGGAAGAATGGATGGATGTCTGGATGAAGGGATGGATGGCTGGATGACTGGCTGGCTCATTAGAAAAAAAAAATCTTGTTTTTTTTTTTTTTAAGCGGCTGTAGAAGAGCTTAAACCAAAGCGTTCCTACAGCCGTGATCTTTGTAGGGCTCTTTCTGCCCCACTCCCCACCCCTTTCGTGAATTGCAGCCAATTGCTGCACGAATTACAGCACCCGGACCTAACAGGCAGCAGCTTTGCCTGCAGGTCCAGGTTGGTGATGTAACTGAATTGGCATGGAAAAGCCGAAAGTAATTGCGGCTTTTCCACGTCAATTCAGTGCGATTGAAATACAGGACTTTTCAAGTCCCACTACTTTTCACAGTGGGCAACGGGATGAGGCAGCTCAACCCGTGAGTGTCTCACTGAAAATGGGATGGGTGGCAACCTTAATTTTAAAAGCTGATGGTGCTTAGATCAGCATGCTTGTCCAGGACACTGGGAATAAAATGTTTGCTGAGATTTGCCTGAGCTCTTGTTAGGAATCCTGCTTAGAAAAACTATGGAAGGGCAGACTGCAAAAGGGCATAGACATTGGAAAATCCTTCATCATTTCTTGCATTGTACATAAAACATAAGATGGTGCAACTTCAGGGCAAGGGGGTATGGTTTCTGGCAGTACAGCTCCTTGTTAAACAATTTACAGCCAATTAAGTGTTCACTTTGATGTACCAGACTGGACTCAGTCAATTATATTTAGTCAACTTGAATTTCTTGTCTTGAGTGGGTGAAACAGAGAAATATATCTAGAATGGAGTGCCCCAATATCTATCTATATCTATATATCTATATCTCTCTCTCTCTCTCTCTCTATATATATATATATATATATATATATATATATATATATATATATGGATTCACTTTAGAAGCTTGAAATACTGAAATATTGAAATTCAGTAGTTCGAGCCCATAAAGTGAAATCCTGAAAACAATGAAACCTCAGAAGTGCGAAATTCAAAATCTCGCACACTGGAGATTTTGAATTAGCGCTTCTGGTGTTTTGCTGTGGTTGTGGATTCAGGTAAGTGTTTATTTGTTAAGGGTTTTGGGTAGGGGCTGTGGTGTGTGTTAGTGTGTTTTGTTGCTGTGATGTGATGATGAAAATATAGCTTGTGTGGTGGTGTTTTGTGTGTGTTTGTATGTAGTGCGACCTCGGAGTTAGAATATTTAAGTAGGGGGGTGGGGGGTGCAGGGGGGCTTGCTCCCCTGCTTTTATGTAGTAGAGAGCTTGTGTCTGTGTGTGAGGAGGAAGGTGTGTGTGTGTGTGTGTGTGTGTGTGTGTGTGTGTGTGTGTGTGTGTGTGTGGAGTAGAAGCATTAATTCAAAATCTCCGGTGTGCGAGATTTTGAATTTTGCGCTTCTGAGTTTTCATTGTTTTCAGGTTTCGACTTTATAGGCTCGAAATACTGAATTTTGATATTTCAGTATTTCAAGGATATAAAGTTAGAGAGAGTGAAGCAGTGGTGCAGAGGTTAGTGATGTCACCTCACAGCAAGACCTTCTCCCGTTCTATTCTCGGCTGGAGAGCCATCTGTGTGGATTCTGCATGTCCTCCCTGTAGTCGCGTTATGTTTAAAGACATGCATGGATGTGCCTTCTTTGAAGGCTGGGCATTGGGCTGGCAACTCGGCACTGTAAAAATCCACTGCCAGTCATTAGCGGACTGGAGTTCCAATGTGGCGACCCCTAACCAGGAAAAGTCAAAAGACTTATATATATATATATATATATATATATATATATATATATATATATATATATATATATATATATATATATATATATATATATATATATATATATATATATATATATCAAAAAAGAGAATGAAATGTCTGGCAGCTAGTGTAGAAGATAAAGGATAGAAATTGTTAATGAACTTTTCCTGTATCAAAACATATGGAGTTTTATTTATCCCACCTGAATTTGCTTTATGAGTTACTCTAAACAAGTTACTTTATCAGACAGTGCTCCCAGATAATTACTGAAAAGGGGCAGTTTCTGTTGGGCTTATCCAGTTAACAAGTATATAAAACACACAATGAAAGGCATGATACCAGTGGATTGAATATCAGATGGACACTATGTCTCTGCCAACAATACAATGATCTAATGATGAAACATAGTATAATCATTTATGAACTCTGTCAATTGTATGTATGAGTTATGACACTATAATAAACTGGTGGAGCCACTAAATCTATTTTATTCCCTAATATGTAAACACAGCTTTTGCAGAATAATGTAAATGGTACATTCACATCTGTTGTGGTTTAGTTCATTTACAAAAGAGTGGTAGAACATGTGCTTCCATGCTGCAGAACAGTACAATGATATGTGCGGGGCTTGTTGAGTTTCTGCCTAGCAGCAATATTCAGAAACCATTGTGTTCTTAGACCCGGCATTGTAAACCTTGACTTGAGATGATTGTCACCTTTGAAGTGACATCCCAACCCCATGTGCAAAATGGGAAAAGGGGTTGAGGATGGATGGATGGATACATGGGTGGATCGTGTTCTTAGATAACTACACATTGGTTAGTATGACTTGCAAGTGTTTTTAGTCTCTTTAGAATATATGGTAAGGGTACCTTGTCCTGCAACATGTAATGTTTGTTAGCTTAATTTCAGAGGACAGCATTTCTTACACTTGACTGGGCTATGAGCAGTGGTGGTGGGATCATCTGAGCCTGCTGATCATTATCATATTCTAAGCCAAGAATAGCATCATAATCCCATATTTACAGTAAAATGTTATATCTCTGAGCATTTCTGTAGTTACCACTCAAAAGGGAACACAATCCTTGTACATAGCTACATAATCACTAAAAATCATTAATAAGGAAACCAACCTAGGCAAAAAGGAACAGTATGAAAAAAATAAAACGGGCATATAGACAGTATAGAGCTAACTCAAAATGAGAAAAGGAGAGAAAAACAGGTAGAGGAGCAGGGAACAGAAATCTGAATGTAATGAAGCAATGCTGTGTAGAAGTGAAGACTAAGACAATATTGGCAGTGTCAAGTGGGAGGGTAAGGAGGGTACTGATGTTAAATGCATTTTAGAAAATGTCAGAACAAGTTAATGTGTAAGAAGACTACATGCTTCTGAGGAGAATACAGGGGGGATATTCAAATAAAAGACACATACACCATACCTATGGTAGCACAGTTACCCCCCGATTATGAGCTTGGGGATCTCATTATATCTGCTATCCTACAGAGAAAACATGGTAGTGAAAGATAAAGGAGGTAATGGTATTGCAAGGCAGACAGAGATGGAAGCACCTAGGATTTTGTCAGGCAGACAGCAGTCCTCCTGAAAGAAGTGGTGAAACATCAGTTTACAAAGCTGCAGGCAATGTAGTAAAAAGCATAAATCATGAGTTACAAGATAAACCTGCAACTTCTTTTTTATAAGAAATTCCCTGTTTGAAGACTCTGTTAGACTTTGAACCTGTTGTTGTCCAGTCCAAAACAATATGTAAATTATAATACATGCCAGATGTTACTGCTGATTATATCTGAATGTGATGTCAGAGACAGCTTATAAGAAATTTGTGTTGTACACATATGTACACAGATATGAAATTAGGGTACTATTTACTAAGGAAATTCAGAAAAAAACTAGTGTATACTTTCAAAATATGAGAGTCATTCTGTCAGTCCCTTTTTAATATGTCAGAATTGAAAACAATTGCCAAGCTAAACAAAATCAACCTCTTGCCTCTTATTACAATTAGACTATCAGTAAAATGAAATTCATCTACCTAGGTTGCTGCATTTTGAGAGATGCTCAGTGTTCTATATGTAGACCTCACCATGGCAACAGTGATATCTGCCATTCAGTGGGAGTTTCACTGTGCGACTAGAAGAATCTTTTTGTGAGCAAGCAAAGGTTGTGGCAAAACACAGAATATGCAGGACGGCAACAAAAGGAACAATTTGTTCTTGCTGTTTAACGTAGCTTGCTGGATAGATGAAACCTTCAGAATGTGTAGTAAATATCTCTAATGCACCTAAGGCTAGCAGTGTTTTTGGAGTTTTGATCATAGTACTTCAAAATTACTTACACAAAAATGATTTTTCCCAGAAAAAAGAAAACACTTGGCCATTCCTTTACAGACTGAAAGCAGGTGCTTTTGAAAACTTGGCATTCAGTCTGTAACAGTTATTATGAAGTGGGGGGATGGTGTTAAAAACAGGACTGTCTTTGAAAATCTCAACAAATAACTGCCACAGATGGTTTAAGCATTCAGAATGCTAACCCAGACCTTTTATACAAGCTGAACTATTTCCTGCTGGTTAACTGTCTCATATTCATTTTCAGCTTGTGAAGTCAACAGATTACGATAAATAAATAATAAACAATACTCAGATCCTGAGAAGTTGCATTCTTTTTTTCTTTGTTTGTTTATTATTAAACAAGAAACATCTTTATTAAATTATCACTTATGACATAGACAACCATGCATTTATATAAATGAAAACAAACCATACTGACATAATTTTAGTTGCAAACATTATACATAATTTGTAATCTATCCAGTCATTGCCAGTCAAACATTACATAGCTCATTTAAATCCTACCTTCTTTTAAACCTCATTCCTTGTCTGCATATATTATTCCCACAATTTCCATTTTTTTCCTGTGTAATTTGCTCCTACCCTTTTCTAAAGATCCCATTTCCAATTTTATCTCTGTTACTTTATTCAGTTCGTGGACTGACTTTCAGAGGGGAAAAATGATATAGTTTAATGATGCCTCACTTGTTCCATATATTGGTAAAATTAAGTTTACATTGTGAATGGATAACTGCACAACACTGAAAGTTGTTAGAAATAATATTCAGCGGTACTTACGTATTATTGCAACTGCGGTGGTGGTGCTGCGGTAGCATTGTTGCCTCACAGTTAGACGTTGCCTGTTCGATTCTCAGTTAGAGCGTCTTCTGTGTAGCGACATGCGTGAATGGGCATTCCTTCGTTGAAGGTTGTGCGTTAGGCCCGGCAAGCCAGTACGTAAAAATCTACTACCAATCATTAGCGGACCAGAGTTCCACTGTGGCAACCCCTAACTGGGAAAAGCCGAAAGACACAAACAAACTTATGTATTATCGCAACCAGATTTTTGCGGTAATGCTAGTTGCTTTGGTTTACGTGGAAAAACATTAATACAGTCTTACAGTCTTATAAACTTCAACAACATATTTTCTGTAATGTTTGTAAGGTTTAATAACATTTACTATTAAATTCACTGACAAAATGAGTCTTGAAAATAGGTTTCCCATGTTACCGCCAGCATGTAATGTCAGCTAAGCTTGCCCTATACTGCTTTATATGCGTTCCTTTTCTCGTGCCATCAAAAGTTGTCAAAGCTTTACTTCAGCTTTTCTACACTGAACTCAGTACAACAGCAACTGAGCAATCCTCATCTTCTCAAGCTTTGTATGCAGAAAAACAGTACAAGATCAACTAAACAATCCCTGTCTCTAGAGTCGTATCACATACTTACAAAGAAAGAAATGAAAATGGGCATTGCAGTAAAACTACAAGCATCAGTACATAAAATCAAAGCAGAACTTTGTACTTCTAACAAAGTTTATTAAACAACCTTTCATTATTTTGTTTGAAACTTACTTGGTACTTCACATAAATTAAATTGCATGTCTCCGATTTACTGTATACTGTATGAAAATGACCAATACATACTTTACCTATATTACGTTCATGTGTCCAGTTTCTTCTTTTCTTCAAAAACATTCAGTTTACATATGGTAAACTGGAAGAATAATCCTTCCGACTGGTGTCCTGTTTCTTATTTTAATTAGCAACTCCAAAAATAACAAACTAAAGCAGAAAAATAAATCTGGAAAACACCTTACACATCGTACGCTATGTCACACAGTGCTTTCAGGCCAATATACATACACACGCGACCACTCTTAGCGCTGAACTCAGTGCTAGATGTTTTTACAGCACACAAGCCACAAATCCTAAAATTGTACATGATAATTGCCTAAAAAAGCACTACCAATTTCCCAGAACACTCTTGAACACTTACCCTTCCATAATACACATATTTTTTACTTGCTTACTTAACCTCAATAAAGTACATTGTATCGCAAAATCTGGTTGCGATAATACATAATTACCTATTCAGCTTTACAAATCTGTGTAATACATATCCTGATGCTAAGAATGTATCATTTTTTTAAGAAGCAAAGCATTTTAATAGTGGGCCATCAATCAGATATCAGTAAATCACTTAATAATCCATATAAAAACTGAAATTCCAATAAAAATAGATAATTTGGTACTTACATATTATCGCAACCAGATTTTCACAACAACAGTGGTTGCTTCTGGATCATTGAATGTGCAAGTTAATGTGCTTGAAATAGAAAACGGTGTGTTTTCTTTAACAAAATAGGTTGTTTTCCAGAGTGCTACCAACACAAAGTACACAACATACTGTTGTTATTTCTTCGTGCCCTTTACTGGCGGCAGCATTTCACTGCATTGCAACGCCGCCCACTCAAATGTTCTTTGTCAGCCCATGCTGTGAAATAACGGCCATTCTACGTACATTCGTTCCAGTTTGGCTTCAATTGTCAGGGCTGCTATAGCATCCTTGACCACCGTAGCTGAATGCAAGAATTGGTTAAGGCATTCAGCAGCGGCTTGCCAGTAACAACAGGTATTCAAGCTTCTGAGGAATGCGGTTATTTATTTACATGTGCATTTTTTAAGCATAGTGGAAAGTTGTCGGATCAGAGATATATGCATCTTTTTTGAATTTGGCACCCTCACTGCAATGTTATGGCCCTTTTTTCCCCCAATTCCAACTTATATGACATGACTGAACTGATTTTATTTGGAAATCAAACACAATGCCTCTTAGCACTCGAATGCCGATCATGACAAATATTCGTTAATGTTGATAAAATGTAATACAGAGTGTTTTCTTTTAACAATACACCTTATTTTCTGGACTGCTATCAGTACAACATGCAAGACATGCTGTTGTTCTTTCTACTGGCACCCGTATCGCTTCCTGCAAGTCTGCCCGTTGAACGATGTGCCAGTAAACACCATTAAGAAAGAACAACAGCATGTCTTGCACATCGTATCGATAGCAATCCAGAAAATAAGGTGTACTGTTAAAAGAAAACACACTATATTATATTTTAACAACATTAACGAACATTTGTCATGATCGGGAAGCAAGTGCTTTTACCTCGAAAATCTGGTTGCGATAATACATAAGTACCAAAAATTTAAATAAACACCTTGTGACTTTTCCATGTTTACCACATAAATCCTGCAAGCTGCCTGTTTTTGAAATACCTCACCATTTGACCAAAAGCAATCTATTCACTACTCAGTTTTACAATATGACCAGCTAGTACATTGTGACGTTATTTTGACAAGTATTTTAACACAGCCAAAGACCTAGCTTAAAAGTCTATCAGTTTTTTACCACATAAAAATGTAGCAACAGAATACTTTACTTTATTTCACATACATACGAAAATTACATATCCTCGGTGTTGATAAACATAAATCTTCTACAATGAAGTTCTTCAAGCATTGGGCATGGCTTCTATGACTGACTGTACTACTCATCCTGATCGACAAATAGGTCTAGCTGTTAACTGACAAAAAGTGGTAAGCCATGACAATCCTGATCGACAAACAGGTCTAGCTGTTAACTGACAAAAAGTGGTAAGTCGTGACAATCCTGATCGACAAATAGGTCTAGCTGTTAACTGAAAAAGTGGTAAGTCATGACAATCCTGATCGACAAATAGGTATAGCTGTTAACTGACAAAAAGTGGTAAGTCGTGACAATCCTGATCAACAAACAGGTCTAGCTGTTAACTGACAAAAAGTGGTAAGTCGTGACAATCCTGATCGACAGATAGGTCTAGCTGTTAACTGACAAAAAGTGGTAAGTCATGACAATCCTGATCGACAAATAGGTCTAGCTGTTAACTGACAAAAAGTGATAAGTCTTGACAATCCTGATCGACAAATAGGTCTAGCTGTTAACTGAAAAAAGTGGTAAGTCATGACAATCCTGATCGACAAATAGGTCTAGCTGTTAACTGATTAATGTGCTTGAAATAGAAAACAGTGTGTTTTCTTTAGCAAAATAGATTGTTTTCCGGAGTGCTACGAACACAAAGTACACAACATACTGTTGTTGTTTCTTCTTGATCTTTACTGGCGGCAGCATGTCGCTGCATTGCAAGGCTGCCCACTCAAATGTTCTTTGTCAGCCCATGTTGTGAAATAACGACCCTTCTACGTACATTCCTTCCAGTTTGGCTTCAATTGTCAGGGCTGCTATAGCATCCTTGACCGCCGTAGCTGAATGCAAGAATTGGTTAAGGCATTCAGTAGCGGCTTGCCAGTAACAGCAGGTATTCAAGCTTCTGAGGAATGCGGTTATTTATTTACATGTGCATTTTTTAAGTGTAGTGGAAAGTTGTTGGATCAGAGATATATGCATCTTTTTTGAATTTGGCACCCTCACTGCAATGTTTTGGCCCTTTTTTCCCCCAATTCCAACTTATATGACATGACTGAACTGATTTTATTTGGAAATCAAACACAATGCCTCTTAGCACTTGGATGCCGATCATGACAAATATTCCTTAATGTTGATAAAATGTAATACAGAGTGTTTTCTTTTAACAATATACCTTATTTTCTGGACTGCTATCAGTACAACGTGCAAGACATACTGTTGTTCTTTCTACTGGCAACCGTATTGCTTCCTGCAAGTCTGCCCATTGAACAATGTGCCAGTAAACACCATTAAGAAAGAACAACAGCATGTCTTGCACATTGTATCGATAGCAATCCAGAAAATAAGGTGTACTGTTAAAAGAAAACACACTATATTACATTTTAACAACATTAACGAACACTTGTCATGATCGGGAAGCAAGTGCTTTTACCACGAAAATCTGGTTGCGATAATACGTAAGTACCGATAATTTAAATAAACACCTTGTGACTTTTCCATGTTTACCACATAAATCCTGCAAGCTGCCTGTTTTTGAAATACCTCACCACTTGACCAAAAGCAATCTAGTCACTACTCAGTTTTACAATATGACCAGCTAGTACATTGTGACGTTATTTTGACAAGTATTTTAACACAGCCAAAGACCTAGCTTAAAAGTCTATCAGTTTTTTACCACATAAAAATGTAGCAACAGAATACTTTACTTTATTTCACATACATATGAAAATTACATATCCTTGGTGTTGATAAACATAAATCTTCTACAGTAAAGTTCTTCAAGCGTTGGGCATGGCTTCTATGACTGACTGTACTACTCATCCTGATCAACAAATAGGTCTAGCTTTTAATTGACAAAATGTGGTAAGTCATGACAATCCTGATCGAAAAACAGGTCTAGCTGTTAACTGACAAAAAGTGGTAAGTCGTGACAATCCTGATCGACAAATAGGTCTAGCTGTTAACTGAAAAAGTGGTAAGTCATGACAATCCTGATCGACAAATAGGTCTAGCTGTTAACTGACAAAAAGTGGTAAGTCGTGACAATCCTGATCAACAAACAGGTCTAGCTGTTAACTGACAAAAAGTGGTAAGTCGTGACAATCCTGATCGACAGATAGGTCTAGCTGTTAACTGACAAAAAGTGGTAAGTCATGACAATCCTGATCGACAAATAGGTCTAGCTGTTAACTGACAAAAAGTGATAAGTCATGACAATCCTGATCGACAAATAGGTCTAGCTGTTAACTGAAAAAAGTGGTAAGTCATGACAATCCTGATCGACAAATAGGTCTAGCTGTTAACTGACAAAAAGTGATAAGTCATGACAATCCTGATCAACAAATAGGTCTAGCTGTTAACTGACAAAAAGTGGTAAGTCGTGACATTTTCTAGGGGAAATTTAGCTTCTCCCTTGCCCTTTTTACTTACATGTACTCAGAGAAAAAGTGAATACCTCATCTCGAAGCTCTACAGTACTTCCTGATTTATTGAAAGAGCCTTTTATTATTTAATAGCATTGCAAGTAATGGCCTTTTTAAAGCATTGCTTTCTATTACTCAATATGTACTTTACTTAATATGACTACTTCAATAGTCAAGAGATGGATTAAGGTGGAGCTTGCAACTACTTATTTGTTGGAGACCGAACTTGGACATTATCACCATCTGTACACATAGGTACCTTTTGAAGGCATTCCTTGAAATCTGCTAAGATGGATAGAATTATTGTGTACAAATCCATTTAAATGTTATTTTCCTCTGTATTCAGACTGAAGTAATTCTTTCACCTGCAAATTTGTTTTATACACTGTTGAAAAAATGCTACAAGGAATCGCTCAACTAGCTATCTTTGCAGTCAGTGTTTTTGCTCATTTTTTCACTTGTTCATGTACAGAGCTGTAGTTACAGAGCGTGGCTGCAGACACCCTTGTGGTGCCCACTCCTATTTGTAATCTCTCTGAGACATCTTCTAAACTTTTCTTTTTATTTTAATAGGTATCAGCAAGTTATTAGGGACCAACTTAATAATTTGTTGATACCTATGAAAGAAAAGAACAGGTTGATAGTTTACGGGCTGTCATTCTCTTCTGTGTAATTGCCCAACCTGCAGCTGTTTTTCCTAACAGTCTTTTCTTTTTCATACTTTGATACTGTTGGCCAGCTGTAGTATATTCATCCATTGCAGAGTACATAATGAGGCATGCAGCTCAGCATGATACTTCAACTGACAGACATGGACCAGGAAGTACAGTTATTTCTCATTCCAAGATTCTGTTGCCATGCAAACCTATCTCTTATGAACAAATGATGTAAATGTTTTTGCTTTATAAACTATGAAAATAAATCTTGAGAGTCTAATATCCCTCAGTGGTACAGCAAATAAACTGCAATTCATTATTAATAGACTGATGCTCTCTGCAGTTTACTTTCTGTGCCTAAATAGAAAGAGTAATGCAATATACAAAAAAATCAAATAGCGAGATATTTGTGAGTCATCTTTGCTGTTGCTTTACATAGTGCTATTAGCCTTATAATGCAGTACAGGAACTGAATATGAAAAAATCCAGCACATAAACGGTGTTGGCAAAAGAAAGGGTACAATTTCCAGTTAACCCAAATGCCAGCATTGTACCAAAAACATGCAACATGCCAAAATACAAGTTCCATTTCACATGGCAGCAACAACTACTTTGTTTCATCACATATAATTACTGTTAGCATCTTCGGTCATCAAGAACCTTGAAGTCTATGATTGGATGATGTAACAATCTCACGCAACACTTTCCAACCAACTTCCTTTTAAATTAAGTTTTTCTTTTGCTTTATAACTGATGGTAATTGATTTTATAAATTGGGGGGGGGGTCCATGCTATGTTACAAACATGTTCCTTTTTTTGTTTACTTTATTGTCTAATTTAATACAAAATTGCCATACCCTGTCCATCATTCAGAAATGCTTTGCAGATTATGCATGAGTCTGCATTTTAGTTTGCATAATCCTCCAGGCTTTGGTGATATGGAGAAAGCTGCTGTTAAAAGAATTGTATCATTTTCTTTAAGGACTTCTAAAGTACGCTGTTCAGGAGGTATATTTCATGCAAACAAGGCTAATGTGGTACTTTTGCAGTTGGAGTTATTTGGAAAGAGCTGTGGCAGCAAAGCTATCACCATGTTGCGCAGCTATGACAGCACTAGTGTGTGTGCATGCCCATGATTTATGGTATGCATTGTGTTATCCACTGGAGGAAATTTCAAAAACTGATGCAAGGATATTGGTGGTTTACATTCACAGGTCACAAATATGCTGACTTATTTCCATGTGCGCTGTTACATGTTTTATACAATATAAGAAATAGGGATTCAAAGTTCAGATGCACAACTACATTGTACAGAAGAGCAAAAGTGCATGACTGGGATGCAAGTAAATGTTCAAATAATGGAATTATGCACATTTCTGCATCCTTTAATTTTAAACCATGCAAATGTTTTCTTCATTCTCAAATGACAATGCCATGAACATCATAGGCTTTTATGTGTTTAAGAAGATGATTAACACAACAGTACTTCCAAGATGAACTAGTAATCCCCATAGCCCTGATTCCAGCTGTTTTTCTCCCATCCCATAACCTTACATTCATCCATCCACAACTTTCTGCTTCAGAGAAATTACTGCAAGAGGAATAAGAAATTGCCTTGTAAAACTTCACGAAAAATAAAATTCCAGCGTTAGAAGTATACACCCCTTTTTCACTAATCTAACCCTTTATGCTGATTATACAGATCTACACAGTTCTACAAAGGGATCTTCAAAGAAAATTTTCCACACTGTCAGTAGCTAACTAAAAAAATCTAGTAAAGATAAACAATGTTAAATTTACTGTGTTGACTTTTAGAACACTCTTAAAAGCTTTCTTTTTGTAGTACATTATATATCACTACTCCTGCAAATACTTAATTAGAAATCTTGCATTAATACAACATTTTGGACATACCTTTATTCCAATGCAGTCCTTTAGGAAATGCATAGAAAATGCCATAAAAATGTAACTACTCAATTTAAGGCCATCTACTTCATTACCAACCACCTCACCCCAGACACCAAAATAGCTTTGGCAGAAAATTTGCTCCTTCCTCAACTAGAATAACTAGAACTCTCTATTGTCAGTCTTCACTCAATATGTAATGCCAACTTAATTCAAGCCACTGTTAAAGCTATCTGCAGATTCATTAATTTAGCCCCATGATTAGAATATCAGTGTATTACATTTCAAAAGGCCAGCTGCCTGTCTGTTGTTGACCAATCCACATTGTTATCCACTCTGACCTACAGATCATTCATGAATACATTTATTTTTCACCAAGAAGTAAACAACAAATCAAGCAATCATCATTCTTACTATGCAGCCATTGATAGCATACTTACCCTAGTTAGACCCTGTTTCAGTCAACTTATGATGAAAGGAAGCTTTAGTGAAAATTTTCCTTCTAGGTGGACATATTAGACCAATTCAAGCTACAAACTTTTTTTAAAAAAAATTTTTTGAGCACCAAAAATTAGTTCTACAAATACTCATAGGATATGGACAAAGGCTAGTTTCCCTTAAACTCAGAATAGTTTACCAATTTGTTTTTTGGGACCGCAACTGTTCTAGTAAAGTACCTTGACAAAGTTAAAACGCTATAACATATTTGTAAAAATGTGAACAGCTGACTCTCAGTATCTTCAAATTTAACCCAAATGTTATTTCAACTCTGTTTTTACAATATTGTTGATGCCTTCTACAATGTACTTTAATTTCCTTTATTTCTTTTATCTTAATACTAAATACATTTACTTAAATGCTTGTGGTGTTTTCTGCAATGACTTTTGCAATGTGCATGAACTGTTCCTTGATTTCTTTTAACTTAGGACTAAATATAGAAACCTAAATTACTATGACATTAAAACCTATATCATTATATTGTTTGTTGGGTATAATGTATCTTAAAATATATCTTAAACTGTGTAGTGTTGGCTTTTGTATAATGTACTTTGTGCTGTTGTACCTGCGTCATATTTAAAGAGGTTCCAATGATGAATCCATCTGTTCAGTAAATGAACCATAAATAATCATCTTGGTGCAGTGCTTGATGGACATTCTCAGGCCTGTGTCTGAATCCCAGCCATGGTGTTAGTGTTAATGAAATGTTTAAATGTCAGTTATAGATAAAGACTAGTCTTGGAGAACTGTATGAGATACAACCTTAAATTTTATGCAGAAATGTATACTAAGAAGTTAGTATTACTGATAATGAAAACAGTGATACTGTGTAATCTGCTCCCCTTATGAAGTGGTTTAACCTCAAAGATCATATCAGTTAAATATATTTTTATACCCTCCCTGTCTCCAAAACTGCATTGGATATTAAATCTGATTTTATTAAAGATTGAAATTGCTGTCACCTATTAGATATTTGTCATGAAACATAAACATATCACCTTGGATGTGCTTTTCTTACTATATTCCATACATCTTAATTAAAGTTACAGCCTTTGTTTATACATATCTACAAATCTCTGGCCACATTGACTGGTGTTATTGGCTGATTGCTAATTATCTATATTTAGTCCAGTGATTGCTTACCAAGAGGTATCATAACACATTTGTTAATTTTCAACTCTAGGTTGCCTAGAGAACACTGCCAGTATACATCTGAAAAAGTTTCTAAAAGCATGACTGCATCTTCTAATGACTTACAGAACTGTATATAAGTGTAATAATTTAAGCTTATTGTTCCATCTGTTTGTTACAACAATATCGAAAATTTACAATGAGTCAAAAGGCTGCACACTTGGATGTCCTGTACTGATAAAATGTTTGTGCACTTTAATAACTATAAAACAGAAACAAATAGCTGTGAAATGGCCTTATACATAATAATAAATACTCAGCTGTTTTTGGCTGTCTAACCACTTGTATAAGGATAACTCTGGGATGGCATAGTAATGACAAGACCATTTGTTTAATTTCATAGTCAAATGGAAAGTGTCCCCTGTTTAAAGGAAATCATAAAAAAGTAATGAACACTATACTTTGTTGTCAGGGGGGTAGCATCAATTATCCTTTATTCTGTCCACTGTGTATATCACTTTTATTATTATGTGGTGAGAGCTGAAGGGTTAAGTTGAAATTATCAAAACTTGGAGGGGAAGCCATAATAGCAGGGAAGGTCATTTGATGAATGCAGTCTACATTAACTTTTTGTGAAGTCTTGCAATGAGCTGAAATCTGTATTTTTACAATCATGCTTTCTTTGTTAATCCAGAAATTTCTGTTTATGACTCACAAGTGAGATAAAGGACAGCTATGTTTGATTGTAGATTTCCTAAATGTCCAGTCAACTAGATATTTGGGATACAGCAAGCAGGTTTCTTATTTTATGCAGAGCATTTCATTTAGGGCTCACAACTTATTTTGCTGGTTATTGGAGATTCTGATTTACATTGGCAACTCTTTGAGTAAAATCAAGCATCTGCCTTCATGAACAGGAATCTGTATCACCAATGTTACTGTATGTATGAAGTGTGTAAGGCAATTAATAGTCTGAATAATTCATTTTCAAGAAAAATCATCTGAATTCCCAGGTAGGCCTAACTGTGATTAGTTGAAGATAAGCTTAAGGAATCAAAGTCTTGACAAATAGTAAATAAAAAAAAAATACTGTTATGGAAAATATCACTATTGGGAAAACCACACTTTTGTTCAGGCTGTTGCATTTTCGCACACGTTGTATGCATGAATAGTGTTGCAGATCCCCCACTCTCACCACCACATAAAACACTAGCATGTGACTTTTTACTGATTCAGATGAGACATAATCCCTGTTGGTTTGACCCCACTGGATTTACTTTTAACAAGTCTGTTATTTAAAAGTCATCAGATACTTTAAAAATCTTTATTTTGATGTTTTGGAGAAGAAATATTGATCTTTTTCAGTGTTATACATGTTTTAATATTGTATATTTCATAAAGAATGCAATGTGTATGACAGACACCCTTACTTTCACTTATATACTACTGCCACTGGTTATCTCCAATGTACTTTTCAGTCTACAAAAGTTCGTCGGACGTAAAAAAAGCTAAAGAATATGCCAGAAGCAAAAACACTAGCATATGTTAACATACTCTGAGCCTGAAAAATCAAGTTATGCTGTTCTGTTTATTTCAGAAATAACTATTTTATGCTTCTTATTTTGTTTATTGACAAAATTATTAGATATCAATAATACTGTAAATATGGCCATATTTATGAAATTCTCCATGATTGTCATAGTATTCTTAGAAACAGCAACACTAGATATCACTCTAAGGTCAGCTTTCTAGGCAACTTAGACATAAATGGTACAACAAATGGTACTTGATATTTTTAATGTACCTATTGGTGGTGGAAAGAATATGTATAGCTTAACATCAGAAATGAACCTAAATTGGTAATAGAGGTTATCCTATTATACCAAAACATCTCATAAGTACTGCCTTGAGTGAAATAAGTCATACCAATCCAAGCTGTGAAACACGTCTTTATTTTGAAATATTTTGAACATGTAGTTCTCAGTGGAGATGCAGTTAAATTATTTTTTTTTCAATAATAATTTTTATTGTTTTCTTATATTCCATACAAAATTAAAACAATACAGAAAATTAAGAAAAAACTACCAACTGATGTAACTAACACTAACTCCATAACATATATACAATATTTACATAAATGCTTCCAAGTAACACATTGAATTATACACAAAGAGTATAAAAGTGGTTAAGATCAATTCGAGTAATAAAAAGTTGCTGTTACAGAGTCTCTTAAAAGTGTAGAAATTCTTGCTAAATTCAAATATAAGATGTTACGCTAATACAATATTAAATACTTGTTCCCATATTTTTGGATTGTTAATATTTTTATTATGTTGGTTCAAAAGTAGTTTGTGAGCTACTATATGCCTTATTGCTAATACTCTAAAATTATTCCATGATGTTTTGGATGGGTCCAACCAATTAGTAGCTATGTATAGCTTCATTAATAAAAAAATATTGATTAATGCAATACATTGAGATTTAGAAAATTATTTTGGGGGAATATGTAAAATCATGAATTCCCATGACAATGTTGAACTTTGGTAACCCATCTTCTGAAGTTGTATCTTAAGTGAGTTCCAAAGTTTGTATATGTATTTTCAACTCCAGAACATATGAAGAAGATCAGCAGATTGATCCTTGCAGTATGGACAAACTGGTGAATTTTTGGAATTAAATTTATGCAGGCTAAGGCGTGTATAATACGCATTATTCCATATCATCAACTGGGTATACATCAGTTTTTGAAGAGAAATAGATTTTATAGTCAAGTCGATTGCTTTTATCATATGACTATCTTCTATCTGTGGCATTTTCTCTTTCCAATATTTTGACACAAGAACTTTATTTTGGAATTTAAACTCCTTTATTAAATTATTTGCTGCTGTTATAAATTTAATATCTTGTTGGAGAGCTTGCCACAAATTTGAGCATTTAATTATATTCTCTTCTCTGGGTTTAAAATTTTTTAAGTAACTTATAGAAAGTTCCCTAATTTGTCTTACAATAACGAGATAATTTTTAGGTAAATTTAATTCTTTTCTTATCTGATTAGCCGAGAGTTTAAGAAGTGTATAAATATCTATTAAAGTTAAGTTGATTATTAAGGGGAATTCTTTAAGATCAATTAATTTATTATTTAGTCTCAGGTTAGGGTTTCTATGAAAGGGTTGATAAGCCATCATATATTGAGCAAGATCTAATGATTGAAATAAAGTTTGTAGGGACGTTACATATAGTTTAATGTGATCCATTAACCCATATAGTTTCAAAGTTTCTTTACCTAAAAAGGGTATGAGTTTAGGATTAATATTCAAATGTAAAATATATTTATAATTCAGAACTACCCAGGTAGGCATCCATTTAGTCCTAGTTATATTATAATTAGTGATTCTTAGAAGCCTGTTTGAATTTACTATAAAATAGTAAGTTTCAAAATTTGGTAACTCCAATCCACCTCTATGTTTTGGAGTCATTAATTTTTCATATGAGATCCTTGTTTTCTTCGGCTCCCAAATAAATTTAGCTAATTCTTTGTGAATTCGTTTAAAAAATGTTTTTGAAATTACTACCTGAGCAGATCTGAAAATATATAATAATCGTGGTAATATATTCATTTTGATAACTGATACCTTTGATAATACTGGTAGTCATAGATTCTTCCATCTCCCCAAATCAGATACTATTTGATCCCAAACTGTTTTAATATTGGTAACATAAAAATCCTTATCATCCGTAGCGAAGCCAATACCCAAGTATTTAATATTATCTTTACACATTATTTGTTCCACCAGAGGCAACAGTGAAAAAGGTTTGGGAGTTCTCAATGGGAAAATACTAGTTTTTTTTTTAGATTAATTTTATAGTTGGAAACTTCTGAAAAATTCACTTTTAGTACCTTTTTAGTGTCTGAGACTGGAGTTGTACAATAAATATTCAGGTCATCTGCGAATGCTGCCATTGATATTTTTGTTCCGTAAACTAGTGGGGCATTGTGATATACATTCTGTTTAATGTATAGGAATAACAGTTCATTGTATATATTAAATAATAAAGGCGACAGAGGGCAACCCTGACGTGTTCCATTTTTGATTGGTATTCTTTTAGAAAAATTTCTGTTTATATATAATGTGGTGTAAGGATTACTATACAGAATTTTTAACACTTCAACAAACTCATGAGATATATTAAAATATGGTAAAATTTCAAACAAAAAGTCTATATCAACCCTGTTAAAAGCTTTCTGTGCATCAACTATAAGCGCATACATGTTAAGGTTCTTCTGTTTAGCATAAGCTATTAAAGTATGTAATGTAAGTGTATTATCACTAGTTTGTCTATCTGCCATAAAATCAGCCTGTTTCCTAGATACAATATGATGCATAACTTTTTTTAATCTATTAGCTATAATAGAGGTTAAATTTTTCATATCTACATTTATTAATGAAATTGGTCTATAATTGTCAGGGTTTTGAGAATCAGAATTAGGTTTAGGTATAAAAATAGTTTTTGAAGCATTGAGATGGAGATCATTAATTTTGTTCTTCATTATATAATTAAATACACGTGAGAGTATTTTGCCAAAGATATTGTCAAATTTCTTATAGAATTCCACCGTCATACCATCAGGAGAGATGCAAGTAAATTCTAAATTCATACATTCTGTGACTAGCATTGTAGTGATGGCATCCTATTATGCCATGACTAGTGAAAATTTTATATATAACTAGTTAAGTCCTACTATCAACTATGAGTGAGTTTTGGTAGCCAATTCAAATGACTGGACCCGCTAGGTTGAGTCCCAAAACATGGCTGCTAAATGGCCCAAAAAAAAATGAACTTATATATACCAAGTCCAAGATGGCCATTTCACAAAATACTCAGATGTTAAGTTGTCTATCTCGCCTTCATTCTTGCTGGATGGGTTCGGAGCCGACCTCGGCTCCGACTCGGCCACTCTAAAAGCTCGAGAGTTGGTTCCACCGGCTCGAGGCTCCCCTTATATCCCACAATGCTAGGCGAGAGTTACCTCAGATCTCGTTTGCCGCTACAGCTTCGAGGTTGGTTTCTTCTACCGGTTCCTGGTGAGTGTTAGCTTTTATACTTAAAAGTTAGTCTTTTTCCCCTTTTTATCCATAATTCTTCACAAATTAGTGTAGAATATAGTTTTATCCCGACCCTATTTTTCCGTTTTCTCTTTTAAAGAACCGCTGGTTCTTCCCTTGGGCCTTTGGCCTTCCCTTCCTTAGGGTGTGTTTGTGTAGTTTCTAGTATTTTTACTAAAATTTGTTAATTATTTTTAGTATTAATAATTTTTCTGACAGGGTATAACTGTGTGTTTGGTGTGTGTTAGTGTACACCTGTCAGTTAGGATAATGTCAAAGGAAGCAAAGGTCTCTGGATTCAAGAAGTGTGATGCGTGCTGTCAGAAAATGTCTCTGACAGACGCTCACACTTCTTGTGTCTACTGTCTGGGGCCTTTGCACCTGCAGGACTCCTGTGCTGTGTGCCATGGCTTCAGCCCCAGGGTCCTGCAGGAAAGAAAGAACAAGTTAATCTTGAGAGGCTTGTTAAAACCAGAGGATTCCCTGTCAGTTTCAACAGGGAAGCCCTCTAAGGCATCGAGGTCTTCGGCTCCGGCTTCTGAGCCGAGACCTCAGGTTGTTCAACCTTTGTTTTATCGGCTCCGGCTGGAGCCAATAACACTCAGTCCACATTTTTTGTGCTTTCCTCGCCTCCGGCAGGAGCCGAGGTTATCGAGGTACCTGTGTCGGCTCCGACAAGATCTTCGGAGCCGACAACCAGAAAGAGGTCTAGGTCACCTTCTCTTGGCTCCGTTCATTCGGCTCCAGGATCTCCCCTGCTGTCTGAACGGAGCCAAGTCTCATTCCTCTAGGTCATCGAGGCTTTCCGATCATGACCTTCAGAGGGTGGTGAGTCGACTACTTAAGTCCGAGGCACTTGCCCAGATGCTTCAGAGCCCGACTCATCAGTCGGTGCCTGCCCGTCCATCAACTCTTTCCTCCTTGACTCTTTTGAGTTCGGAGCCGGGTGTCGGAGCCGAGACTGTGGTCACCGGAGCCGAGACAATTGTCTTCGGCTCTGTCGCCGGCTCCGCTTTCTTCCGTGGAGGAATCTCGGCGCCGGACTTCCCTCGTTGGCTCCGAGGGGGTGAGTGGCATCAGACCCTTGTCCGACCCCCTCTCCCTCTCAGTGATTTGGCGCTGGTGAGTTCGGCTCCGACATCGGCCTCAAAGCCATCACTGTCTGTGCCGAGGGGTCCTTAGCTCCTCGGAGCGGGGACCTCTGGCTCTGCCTGACAGGGGTGCTGAGGTCATGCGGAGTGTGTTAGAGCCTGGCTCTACCCCACAGTCGGCTCCGTCAGCCCCTCCCTCTATGCTGCCTCAGGGTAAGTCGACTCACTCCCTCATCCCGGACCGCAGAGAGCCAGCTCCTCAGGAGCCCCTTTGGGATTTCATCCTCTTCGAGGCCTCTCCTGATTTGGCAGAAGAGCCCCTCGGAAGAGGAAGTGCAAGAGGAAGCACATTGACTCACCTGAGTCTATCACGCCGGACACAGATCTGGATGATTCTGAGGGTTCCCCGTTCCCCTTCTGAAGATGTCTCATTTGCAGACATTCTGGAGATCCTTAAACAGAGGGGAAATTGGCCAGCCCTCAACCCTTCAGAGGACGAATCTGTGTATCTTGAGGCGTTTGGCTCTCGCCCTTCCACCTCCTGGCTGTCCCCCTTCGACCCCCTCATGCAGGTGGTTGCAAAAAGGCATGGACGGCTCCTGATTCAGTGGACCCCACTCCCAGGAGACCCTCCAAATTCATCACAGCTCCATCAGACAAGCAATTTTTATCAAAAGGAGTTTCTGTGGATGCTATGGTGGTAGCTGCCGCCACAAAGAAGGAACTGGCTGATCCTTCAGTGCCTGTCCATCCACCTAACAAGGAATCTAGGTCCATGGATAGGTACGGGAAGCGGATGTTCTCCTCAGCGACTTTTACCATGCGTTCGCTGAATTACCTGTGCCATTTCACTCGTCTTCAAAGGGACTTGGTCAAGGAAGCGAGTGAGATGTTGAAGGACCCTACAGCTGCGGGGTTCCAAGAAAAAATGAACACGCAGCTGGCTATCCTTAATTCCATTTCCAACTCCTCCATGCGCCTTCTCTCTTATGCGGCCGATGGAGCGAGCAGAGCTGCAGGAACAGGGGTAGCCTTACGTAGACACGCCTGGATGCGGCTATGCAACTTTGCGGAACCTTTCAAGACGTCTTTCACGAACTCCCCTTTTGATGGATCATCTCTTTTTGGTCCACAAGTGAAAGAAACCCTGACTAGGTGCGAGACTGATGGCAAGACCCTTTCTGCCGCCGGAGACCGTTTTCGACTCCTTCTAGGCCTTACCCCAAAGGCCAGAAGGGTGGAAAAGATGTGGTTCCGTAAACAATCTCAAGGGACTTCGCCTGACGACAGAGTCGCTTTTCCTACCAGAGGCAGAGGTGGGAATAACAATGGTAGACGCCGCCCTAGGGGCAGGGGGTCCGCAGAACCAGGGCAATCGGGAATCCTTTCCTGACAAGCCCTTTCAGCATCCCTGAGGTGTTGCCCGACTGCCCATCTTCGGAGGCAGTCGGGGAAGATTGTCACTGTACCCAGAAGCCTGGCTATCCCTGACACAAGACAAATGGGTACAATCCATCATTTCGAAGGTTATTCCATCCCCTTTCTTCGTTTCCAAATCAGTCAAAAAATCCCTTCCAGATGTTCCACCCCAAAGGGATATAGCAGCTTTGGAAATTTCAAAACTGCTTGCAAAAGAGCTATTCAGCCAGTGCCAGCAGACCAACAAGGATCCGGAATCTACTCAAGGTTCTTTTTAGTTCCAAAGAAAACAGGGGACTGGAGACCAATTTTGGATCTCAGTATCTTGAACAAATCGGTCAAGAAAACAAGATTTCGGATGGTCACGCTGCAATCCATTCTTCCCCTATTGGGAAAAGGAAACTGGATGTGCTCTATAGACCTTCAGGACGCGTACTATCATATAAAAATGAACAGGCGCTCCAGAAGATTCCTCCGCTTCAGGCTGGGAACCAGTCATTTTCAATTCAGGGCCCTGCCCTTTGGTCTCACCACTGCCCCGGTGTTTACCAAATGCATGGCAGTGGTAGCTTCTCACCTGAGACGACAAGGATTCCAGGTGTTTCCATATTTGGACGACTGGCTCCTCACAGCTCCCACCAAGCATCTCCTTCTGATGGCCAGAGATTACACCTTTCGTGTCTGTCAAAAACTGGGTATCTCAATAAATTGCGAAAAGTCTGTTTTGTCGCCTTGTCGTACTATTACCTACATAGGCTAAATTTAGATACTGTAAACATGTCTGCAACACTAACGAACCAAAGGATATCAGACATTCAAAAATTGGTGTCACTTCTTCTCAACAACAACAGAGCCAAAGCCAGGTTAGTTCTAAAGGTGTTGGGAATCATGGCAGCCATACCTCTCCTCCCATTGGCCAGATACCACATGGATCCTTCAGTGGATGCTCTTTTCTCAATGGTCATACCAGGAACTTCCAATGTCTCACACCATTATGATCACGCAAGTGCAAAAAGCATCTCATATGGTGGATGTCTTCCCCCCAGCTCCTGTTGGGGAGACCATTTGTTCCACCTCCTCCGGTTGCTACTCTGACAACGGATGCCTCCCTGATCGGGTGGGGGGGGCATTATCAGGGCAGGACAGTCCAGGGCACATGGCAACCAAACGAATGCCACTTGCACATAAATGTTCTGGAGATGAGAGCAGTGCTGTTAGCGTTGCAAGCCCTTCAAGACTCTCTTCCCTTGGGAACAATTGCAATCCAGACGGACAATATGTCTGTGGTGTGGTACATCAGCAAACAAGGTGGAACCAGATCATACCCCCTGTGTCGAGAAGCACTCAGACTGTGGCAATGGGCGATTTCTTCTCAGCGGTTTCTGATAGCAACGCACATCCCGGGAAGTCCAATCACATTATGGACAAGTTGAGCAGAGCTATTCTCATGCCTCACGAGTGGTCTCTGAAAGACTCTGTAGTGAGAGAGATTTTCTCAAGTGGGGTCAGCCTTGCTGCGATCTTTTGCTACTCCCCAAAACAGCAAGTGCAGAGAATACTTCACTCTATTCCCTTTACCAGGCCAACCCAGCAGGGACGCGCTAGTCCAACTTTGGCCCGGGACTTCTGTATGCATTTCCTCCTTTCCCACTGATCTCTCAAGTAATACAGAAAGCTATCGCTCAGAAGGCCTCATTAATCCTCATTGCTCCTTACTGGCCTCGACAAGTGTGGTTCCCCTTTCTACATCGATTTCTTTTGGGCGACCGTGGAACCTGGACCTAGTTCCAGATCTTTTGATCCATCAGTCGGGTCAGTTTCATCGCTCCCTCCCTCTCTGAACCTCACTGCTTGGTTCCTCCACTTCCAACCGTAGCCAGGCTTCCTCAATTATCTCACTCTGTTAGAGATATTTTGATAGCTTCCCATAAATCTTCCACTCGAAGATTTATTTGAGTAAATGGAACGCTTCTCATATTGGGCACAAGGAAAGGACATAGATCCTTTCACCGCTTCCATCCAACTAGTCCTTGATTTTCTTGCTGAACTCTTCCATGCAGGTTCATCTCCATCTACTCTTAAGGTTCAATTGGCAGCTATTTCTAATTTCCATGTGGGTATTTCTGAATCTGCCCTAATGTCCCACAAACTCTGCAAAGCCTTTTTGAAAGGAGTTTTTCTTCTCAGACCTCCTGTAAGAAATCCTCCTTCTCCTTGGGACCTAAATTTAGTTCTTGCTTCTTTGATTCTTTCCCCTTTCGAACCTGCAGCTTCATGTTCCTTAAAGTTATTATCATGGAAAACTCTCTTTCTGGTGGCTATCACATCAGCTAGAAGAATTTCAGAACTTCAAGCACTCAGTTGTCGCTCTCCTTACCTTGTGTTCCATAAGGACAGAGTTTCCTTCACGAACTAACCCGTCCTTTTGCCTAAGGTGGTTTCAACATCAAATCTAAACCAATGCATTGACCTCCTGTCTTTTTCCGGAGTATTCAAATAGGTCTGAACAAAAATTACACTGCCTGGATGTTCATCGTCAATTAAGGTACTACTTGGACAGGACAAACAATTCAGAAAATCTGATCAGCTGTTTGTCTCCTATCGCCGGAAAGCAGAAAGGGACTTCCAGTTTCAAAGGTATCATTATCCAGATGGCTAACATCACTGATTACCCTTGTTTATGAGGTTAGACACCAAAACTGCCTAATAAACCTAAAGCCCATTCCACCAGAGCTTTGGCTACTTCTCTAGCCTTCCAAGACAGACTGCCTATTGACACCATTTGTGCAGCGGCTACTTGGGCTACTCCTCACACTTTTATTTCCCATTATAAGTTGGATTTAGCTTCTAGGCATAGAGCTAATTTTGGTTCCACTGTTCTCAGGAGTCTGTTCCGTTAGGCCACCGGGACAAGGTGCTAGGGACGGTCCCATCCAGCAAGAATGAAGGCGAGATAGACAACTTAACATATAGAAGTTATGTTCTTACCATAACGTTCCATGTTAGTTGTCTTCTTCTCGCCTTCTTCTTGCATCCCACCCTCCTTCCCCCTGGCCTGGACAGACCTAGAGGAGTTGTGATCGTGACCTCTCTTTCTACCACCTCTTTCTTAGTCATATGCTATTATGCATATTTCTTATTTCAGGATATAGGTCACCCCTTTCTTCCTGCTGTTAGAGGTGGATTCTGTTTCACAGTTATACTGTTTTTTGATATAAGCTGGGTTAGCTTACAAACGAGATCTGAGGTAACTCTCGCCTAGCATTGTGGGATATAAGGGGAGCCTCGAGCCGGTGGAACCAACTCTCGAGCTTTTTAGAGTGGCAGTCGGGCAGGTCGGCTCCGAACCCATCCAGCAAGAAGAAGGCGAGAAGAAGACAACTAACATGGAACGTTATGGTAAGAACATAACTTCTATTTTTCTCCGATGTATGGCAAACTCAGAGTTGGTATATAATGCATAAATTTGAAGGGGTGCAGGGTGGCTTGACCCCCCCCCCTTGCAAACACTAAGTTTAAAAATGAAAAGTGATGTTCAAGATTCACGCTTTTCCTGGCTTTTCAATTTTTTTGTTCTGTTGGCACTTGTCATTATGAGTGTAAACATTTCAATATGGGGCCATAAGTTTAAGAATCTCTCATGGGAAAAAGATCAGTGACCTTTCTAAAAAAATCACTAATGCTTACTAGAAAAGCAAATAATTGTTAACCACTTTTTTTCTAACTAAGCAACAATGGTAAAAGTGCCTGCCAGAAATATCACACAATTCTCATTTTTCATCTAGTTCACATGATCAGTAATACATTCAGGATGCTTAGCAGATAGCTGCCACTATGACCTTTTTTGAGTTACAGTTCAGAGAGGAACCCAAGGAATCAAGCACAACTGGTCAAGAAATCAACCTGACAAAAAAAATTAAATGTAAGCATTTATGGCAAGGGGTAAGTCCACCTGCACCTTTTTTGTAGGCAGAGCAGCCCCCACAACCCTCAAATTATTATATACCAACTCCATGGTGGTTCAAACAGAAAAAAGGGAGGAATCTCCCAAAAGAAAGGAATTACTGTGGGTCTTCTTATAGCAGTTGTATCAGTGGTGATTTCCTACAAAAAACAAGAATAGTTGGGAAGCTGAAGCTCCTCAAGTTGCAAATTAAAACCTCATTCAGTTTCCACCACTTGTGAGATACCATCTATATAGAATACCCCTGGATTGCAAAAATTGTATCAATTTCCTGTACCCACACGTTCCATGTACAAGTTAAATAAAACTACTAATATAAGTGGGTATACAACATTTAATGTGTATGTCATCACAGTCACATGAAATGATACAGGGCAGTGCATGCTTGATTTTTAACCTATTTAATGAATTAGTTTTAGTTGGTTGTTTAAATGGCTCCATGGTCATATCTTCAGACATGTTCATTTGCATCTTATCTGGCTGTTCTGAAGAGAAATTGGCAAATACCTCTTGCCCCCAGGCATACAATTTTACAAGCACAAGTCATTAAGCTCACTGTTTCAGAAAACTGAAAATTGCTGTGCATTACCAGTATCTGTAGAGTTACCACCATGTGAAAGAAGTATTTAATGCAAAACACTAGACTCTACACCTTCTTTAACACATCATAACCAACATATTTCTGTGACAGATACCATTTTCAAAATGTAATAATAACCTCTAGGGTTTGGAATTGGCACTACTGCACTAGCATGGAGTATCATGAGGACCAGTCAAGGTGCATGTCAGCCCCTGAAAGGGAGGGTATTCCCCCATACTATCAACTTATTTGATATTGTGACATCCCTCCTCTGGGTCAGTAATCAAGGAGCCTGAATCCTCACTTCTGACACCGGTGAGTGATGTTCACATGGAGCAAAAACAGATTCACACAGTATTCCCAGATGCAGTTCTCTGTATCAAGCGCAACTTCCCTTAAGAGGACACAGGGAACACACTCAGTCCAGAGGCCGGATTATTCTCTCTCTGTCTCTCTCTCCAGGCCCCCAGTAAGACTAGCCACTGGAACAGCTGTAGAGTTGAGTCCTCCACCACCCACTCTGTGAAATCAGTGCTCTGTGTCCCTGCTCCAAGCAGCTGAGACACACACTGTTTGAGATTTGATTTGCACACACACACACACACACACACACACACACACACACACACACACACACACACACACACACACACACACACACACCTGGAAAGGCTGGCACAGGTTTACTCACTCTGCTACCCTTTGCCCACACTTTAAGGTAGTTATGGCAACCAGACACTCCAAAGCCAGTTACTCTAAGGCTCTTACAAGGATACCCAATTATACTGAGTAAAATTAATACTAACACAAATGGTAATGTTTAATCCAAAAGGCGCACACCCAGCCAACGGAGCACAGGACCAGCATAAAAATATAAAGTAACACACCAAACTGCATAAAATGCTGGTACCTGTATGGCACAAAATCCAAGAGTCATCAAAATGGTACTGAACGTGAAGATAGTCAAAGACACAGTTCAATGGTATAAAAGGTTCCCTTTAATCACAAGTAAGTAAGCGCTTTCACCCGTAGGCTTCTTCAGACTTATACACTACATAACACACCTTCAAGGTTTAAATAACCCTCCAAATAATCTCATTGGATAATTTCTCAATATGCAGTAAACACACAACTGTCTTGGTGCAGAGCGCAAATACTATAACAACAAAGCAAAAATATAAAATATTAAAACATTAAAAACTTCTTAATGAACATATAATATATCTAAAATGTATATATCAGGTGTACATGAGATACTTAAAATCAGATACATAACCTATATGCTATTAAAAATATCAACAGACTTGTGCAGTACATCAAACAACGATTATGATAATCTAATGGGACATAAATATATTATATAATAAATAAAATTATGTTATAGCTGCTCTTAAGCCTACACTTTTGGTTTAAATGGTAATGTTGACCAAACAGCAAGGCCTTCATGAGTGGCCACAGTGTTACCAAATAAATATAAGTAGTCTCAAAGGTTAAAATATTTTCTAAAAGACCAGCCACAATGAAAAGTTTAAATATATTTAATACTAAGTAATAAAAGAACATGGCAATAGTAAATATCTATTTACAATAAACACCAAAGTTTCAATCACAGGAAATATTAAAAATAACACAGATTGATAGATTCACACAGATAAAGAAAAACAGTACTTAACTAGTCTCACTATATTTTCCTGACTGATCAGAATTAATATTTATTTATTTTATTATTTATTTAACATTTTTTACCGGGAAAGTTGTGATGTACATTTTATTTATTTTTTTATTCACTTACTGGGTGGTGCATAGACAGAGTAAAAGGGTTTCTTCTCAGCTACAACCTACTTAGAGTAATTACAGTACAAACTAAAAGCTCATTATTGCCTTGAAAGTGGGTTTTGAAATCCAAACAATTCATTCTGTACTTTCTTCAGTATATCACAAGCCTTACTAGCTTCTTTACATGCCTGTGTTTTTCTATGAAACTGTACATATGTATTATATTGATTAATCTAATCTGTTTATGAACTGTAGCCTCAAATCCATTTTATAAGTATATTAGTACTTTCTACAGTAATTAAATATGGATTATATCAGATAACTGTACTAGTTATCATGGACCCTTTTCAGTCATGACCTGGACCACAGTATAAAGGGTAAATTTTATTTATTTATTTATTGACATTTGTTAACTGGGTTTGTCCAACTGGGCTTGTGGCCCATTTTCAGTGGAGACCCGAGGAGAAAAGCTCCAGTAATACATTTTAAAACAAGTACAATTTTAAACAATATTAATATAATAGCAGTTATAGCAAAACGATTCACATATGTTGGGATACATGCACAAATTTAAAGTTGCATTAAAAAGAAGCTAAGTAACAATTTTACATTGATATAGTTCAATAGGTCAACAATGAACATTTTTTGTTTGTATAAAATTGTGCAAATGCATAGTAGACACATTGGAGAGAGAGGTGTAATGAGGTACTAAGTATGGTCCTTTTGAGGGTACATAAAGGGAAGGAACACTAGGTAGGGTCATGGCAAGGGCAGGTTCTTGAATTGAGAAAATAAGCTTTTAGTTCATTTTTAAAGTGTGAGGTGTGGGAGATTGAACATAAGTCAATGGGACGTTTGTTCCAAGCATGGGCAAGGGAGTGTTTGTAGTGTAGTTTGCCTACTGACCTTTTTGGGTGGCAGATATCAAGTAATTGTCGGTTAGAAGTATGGAGGGTCCGGGATGGGATGTAAATGGAGACTAAGGAAGATAGAGATGGACAGAAGGAGGGTTTATAAAGAATAGAGTGTAGCATATGAAATTGATAAGATAGCAGAAACTGGGGAAGTTCAAGCCATTGAAGAGAGTTTAAAGAAATGCAGTGGTGTGAGTTGTATGGGGAGTTAGTAATGAATCTGGCTATTTTATGGTAAGTCTGTTGCAGTTTGTTTAGAGTGGAGGCCTGGATATTGGTAAGAACTGGGGCGGTGTATAAGAGGGAGGGGAGGAGGAGTGCCTGGCCCAGGGTAAGTCTAGATTCAGGGGTTAGGAATTTTTTTATTCCGATATAGCAGACCTAGTTTCTGGTTTGTTTTTTTATACATTAGAGTATGTGTAGGTTGAACTTGAGTTCATCGGTAATGACCCCTAGGAGTTTTGTGTGGGTGTCAGGTTGGATATTTGTATTGTTAGAAGATGTAATAAAAAAGGAAGTTTTGTGATGAGAAAGAGAACAGGGAAGGGAAAGTAGGAGTTTGGTCTTTTTGGGATTTAGGATCAATAGGTTGTGAGAGAGCCATTGTTCAGTGGATAGTAGGGCCTGTTGGGTCAGGAAGTGTAGTTCAGGAATGTTATTTGAGATGGATATGTGTGGAGTCATCGGCATACTGAATAAGGGAGGATTCTTTGCATGAGGTGTAAAGATCATTGGTGAAGATGTTAAACAAAAGGGGTCCCAAGATGGAGCCTTGGGGAACACCTGTGGAGATGAGAAGGAAAGGTGAGGAGGATGAGAGCCATTTGACAGACTGTTCCCTGTCAGATAGGTAACTATTAAACCAGGCAAGTGCGGAGGGGGGTAGGTGGAGATTTGCGAGTTTGGATAGTAGTAGAGGATGAGAGACAGTATAGAAGGCTTTGGAGAGATCTAGGAAGAGACAAGAAATGAGTTTATTGTTGTCTAGGGCCTCTGCGATGATATGAGTGAAGGAGACGAGGGCAGTGGTGGTGTTGTGGTGAGGATGAAATCCATGTTGGGTAGGGATAAGTAAGTGGTGTGTGAGGAGGTGATTGAGAAGCTGTGAGTGAATACATTTTTCTAATATCTTGGAGGGGGGACAGAATGGCAATGGGTCGGTAGTTTGAGGGGTCAGTGGAGTTTCCACCTTTATGAAGTGGGATAGTGAAGAAAGATTTCCAAAGGGTGGGGACAGTTGATTCCAGAATAGATCAATTAATTAGTATAGATACAGGATAGGCAATTGAGTCAGCAGCAAGTTTGAGGAATGTAGGAGATAGATTGTCAGTGGAAGGAGAGCAATGTTTTAGCTTGAGTAGTAGAGATTTGATGTAAGTAATGGGAACTGGCTCAAAAGAAAACAAAGTTGTATTAGTGGGACTTGGAGAGGTGGGTGTCGAAGCAGAGTTTGGCTTAGAGGTTACCAGATTTTGGATGGAAGAGATAAAGTGTTTATTCAGGAGGGTAGCTGTTTCCTGAGAGGAAGAGTGAGGGTATGAGGAGGGATTAGAGGACTTTCCAGGATAGAGGATGTTGTTGAGAGTTGACCAAAATTTTCGAGGATTGGATTTGTTGTTAAGCTGGGCAGAGCTATAGTATAACTTTTTGTCATCAGTTGTATGCTTTTTTGCAAGGTTCCTCAGTTGCCTGTATTTTTGAAGAAAAGGTGGTTGTTTAGTTTTAGTCCGGGTTTTCCAAGCATGATCTCTTTGTTTCATAAGGGACCTAGTCTCTTTGGAGAGCCAGGGAGCATGGTTTGATTTTTACTCTGATCTTCCTAGAGGGAGCTAAGAAGTTTAGAGTATTTATGAAGATGT